>NC_046613.1:25501908-25632602 GCF_900324465.2 Anabas testudineus | reverse complement strand
TGTAAAGTAAACTCAACTCAACTCAAGTAAACTAAACTAAACTAAACTAAAGTAAACTCAACTCAACTCAAACTCACTGAATAAAATCAACTAAAAAACTAAGTAACTAAACTAAACTAACGTGAACTAAAGTAACTAAACTAAAGAAGAACAGTAAAGTAAAGTAAAGTAAAGTAACTAAACTAAAGTGAACTAAACTAAGTGAAACTAAACTAAACTACACTACTCAGTAAACTAAACTAAAGTAAACTAAATACTAAAGTGAACTAAACTAAAGTGCACTAACTCAAAACTAAAATGAACTTCACTGATCACAACTGTTCCACAGCTTTTGACAAATAGGTGTGGATTAAAAAGGGCATGGATAGTTTTTAATGCAAATGTTTTGAATGTGTTATCATTTGTTGTTGTAGGCAGATGATTCCAATAAGCCCAAATAGCAAAGAGAAATAAAAAAAAAAGCATATCAAATTAGAGCTCAGGTCTTAAGAGGTTAAATCGTATTTTTGTAATCGTCATTTGTATTTATCTAAACTTTAAAATAATTTTTATTAACCACCCATTACTATTATTATGTTTATTTTTTTTTAATTGATTTTTGGTTTTGTTGGGACAGGCACACACACACACAGTGTACCTTTTAGGTCTACGTCGCTCAGTCGTCTTCCAGCTTTGGTCTGAATCAGTTCAGGTTTTGTTCTGATCCTGTCGTCGTTCACGTGTCACTGATCTGTGCTGTAAATCGTTTCCTCTGTTTCCTCTGCAGCATCTCCACATCCAAACCTGGCTGGGAAACCGTGTCTGAAACTCAAAGTCTACGTCAAACCCACCAGTGAGTCGCCTCTTCTTCTTCGTTCTTATTAGAAATTCACACGTTCAGTTAATAGAAAAAAAAAAGCAGTTTGTTCAGAATTAGAATTTTTTAGATTATTTGTTGGCACTAATTCGACAGCTTGGCCGCAGAGTCAGGAAACACGGAGACTGAGGGAGAGCTGGACTCGCTTCACTTGATTTAAAACACAGACGCTCAGTCCTCACAGTCTGTGGAGAAACAGAATCCTGAATTAAATTGTGTGTTTTAATCTGCGACTGTCTGAAGTGTGGAACAACTGACGGCGCGTTTTGTTTCCTGATGACGCTCCGACAGCTTTGGGACGTTCACCTTCAGCAGGTGAAACCGATGCTCGGAGCGAGTCAGGTCAGGTCAGGTCAGGTCAGGTCACAGAGAGTCTACACGCTAAGCACATGTTAACTGTATGTTCATGTCTCCTGAGAGCTGTGACCTCAGATATGATCCTACACAGTTTACAGAGAAAACACAGAAGCAGCTGAATCACAAGACTCCGGTTATTGAAGCTCTTAAAGATTCTGTAAAGAGAATTTAACTGTCGCTGCTGCTTTAATGTGAATAAAATCACCAGAGCTGAGCAGGAAGTGGAGGTGGACGGCGTGTGTCCAGGTGAATATTTTAATCAAATGATGAGTGCAAATGATTTTTCCTTCTGCAGGAGGAAACTGAAAAAACAGAGGGATGTTTCAGTCTGAGGAGGATTCTAATCACCATGCACTGTTAATAATCTCATAGATTAAATACTTCTCTTTATTAATCTGCGTGATAATTTGAATGGAATAAATAAGTTGTGATGCTAGCTGTCTGGAGAACTTTAGAAATCTGAACATTTATTTCGTTTCTTAATTAAGTTTGAAATTAATCTGCAAAGTTTAATAATCAACTTCTGAATTGAATCTATTTGCAGAATCACTTGTTTTCTGCTTAATAAATCGCAGCTTTTTAAATAATTTTGCATTTAACAAACCGCACAACTTCTGTACCACTGAATAATCTAGTTCATGAGGGTGAAATGTTTAAAAATCTGCTTCCTACACATTTGATAAATTCATCTACATTTGTTAATGTGTGACTACAAACGACCTTCTCAGTTATCGGATTTGCACAATTCTCATTAATTGTAACTTCATAACTAAGGCAAACTGAAGTTCTGTGCAGAGTGTAGCAGAGCAGGTAAAGGGAATAGAGTGAACTGATTTCAAGCACCATGCTGCATATTGTAGCTTTAATCAGATAACGAGGTTTGATCTGTTCACTAATCTGCCTGGAATCAAGTTGTGATGTTTTACAATCGTCCTGCATCACAACATGCAGAAAGCTGTGCTGTGGAACAAAGTTGGACCTCGTCCTGATCCCTCCTCTTTTTATTCTACTCATTGTTTCATGTTCGATTTAGTTTGAAGGTGAGAAACAAAAAAGAAATGCGCACACTGTACCAGAGGTGATGCAGAGCAAAGCTAACGTCTGTCCTCAGGTTTTTAAATGTTTAACCCAACAAAGCCCGATCACGTCCTTCCTCCAAAACAAATCTTTACCTGACGAACTGCAGCGTGCACTGAATGACGTGTCCTCTCTGTGTCTCAGATGACTCTGTGTACGAGTCTCCGGAGCCCTTCCTGACAGACGACACCACCGGCGGCTGCAGCCTCGCCGTGCCTCGCCTCTCCCTGCTGTCGGCCATGTTGCTCGCTGCCCTCCTCCTCCTCGCCTCCTCATAGCACCTCCTCCTCTGTCTCCTGTCGCCTGGAGGAGAAACCACCGAACTGAAGCTCCATCTTCCTGACCTCTGACCTTTACCTGAACACTGCTCAGCCAATCGGAGGAGGTCAGCGGTGGGAGGAGCCTGCAGCTGAGGTCACTGCTGGTTCCACCGGGAGTTTCTGGGATCATCTCTGCTCTGTGATGAAAGTTCTGTTGAAGTTAAAAGTCCGATTTGTTACAGATCCACTGACCCGTGTTAAATGTCATCAGCTGTCCGACCTCAGCCTCTGTCGGCCCACAGATTCGAGAGTTTTCATTTTGGTGCTAGTGCAAAAGCCAAAATTTCACTTTTCCAAGTACCATTTTCTACAAATCCGTTTTTTTATTTCACAAATTGAACCAAACCTAAAGCACATACAGTGTCTGTTCTAGCTGTTTCCTACAAACCTAAAGAGCCCACGTGCCAGAACAGGATTTTATTTTGTGAACACAACATCTAGCACATATATGCAGGATACTTAAGTTATTGTTTAAACACACTATGAAGATGCATTTGTAACGTAAAAGCCAGATTAGCTCAGTACACACACACACTTTCCTCTTGTATTTATTGGAAAATATTTGTTACTGCCTGACCCTACTGTGCAACAATAACGTCACACAGGATGATCGTCCATGATTCCAAATATCATTAAAACTTCTGCTGTGTTTTAGGGAAAATGTATTTTTTTCCAGATTTGAATTTTAATATCAAACCATCATGACTGATGATTTATAGACTTAATCACTCTGCACTGAAGATTCGTTATAATGCAATAACTGCTGCAGAGCTGATGCCTACTTTAAAGAATTAGCAGACAGAAGCAGCAGTTTATTTTTTAAATTGGGAAATAAGCAGCTAAAACATACAAATACGGTACAAATTTACAAAACACTGACTATTTCAACCAGGAAGTGAAAAAAACAATTCAGGGAGATGATCGGGTAAAAACCTGCGACAGTGATTGTAACATTTCAGCTGACAGATCGAAATCCAACATCCTGCATCTGCTGTGTGAAGTGAAACGTATTGTTGTGAGCACTCACCTGAGCAGAGTCGGTGGAGTCCAGCTTCAGAAACAAAGACTGAGTCATCTTCAGCGTTTCATCACAGATACAGACGTCGTCAGCATGAACACCAGCAGAAACGGACTCAATCAGTCAAACGTCCACCAAACTGAGCATCACGCTGAGAATCGCAGCTTCAGGCCGCTCCCTGATCTACGGGGATCTACTGATGATTACAGGGACAGAAACCGCCACAGCCGTTAAAATCGAATCAACCAGTCAATCACTCATCACTCCAACGGAAATCTAGCTGTCTTTTTAAATGACTCAGATGACTCTGTGTACGAGTCCTGGATGAAATAGTTCAACAAGAAAAGGAAACGGAATTTCAGATAACTCCTGCTTTAAGGAACATTTTAGCTGTTCTACGTAAAAATGATCAGAAAACATCTTTCTCCCGTTTGACACCATGACTGATGTACAGTTGTTAATACATCATAATACTACACATTGAAATACTGATAACACTGTGGCAGCTCAAGGTAACAGAGCTTTGCAGGTTACGAACAACCAAAGAGAGCAAACGTAGTTTCGCAGTCCAACTTAATGTAGCATCACAGGACAAGCTAGCGTAGCTTCTCAGTCTGTTGTTACTCCACATAATTATGTCGAACATTTCACTCTGATTGAAAGTTTCACTCTTAAAACCACAGTTTTGATATAAAGATTACTAATTTCTCAAGTCTTTCAGATGTTGTGGCTCATTTCTGTGACTGTAATCGTCGACCAGACTAAAATAGAAAAAGATTTCAGACCATGCTGTTCCGTCTTCGTCTCTCTCTCCTCCAGCCCTTCAGCAACAGACGGCCTTTCATTTCTGTAAATCTGCCAAAGACTCAAACTTTTCTATTGGAGGCCTCTTCAGGGGATGGGATGAAGGATCACTTAGACCCCGCCTACTTTAGGGCTTATCAGAAAGGGGGAGGAGTCACGTTTTTATTCTTTGCTAAATTGTGTCTTTTGGCCGTAACCGTACAAGCGAATGTTATGTCCAAAATAAAAAGGAACCAATCAGAAATGGCCTTTTTCCCCACTGGTGCTGAATTTTTAGTGACTGACCAACGTCATAGAGTCAATGTGAAAATATTCCCATGTTTTTTTATTTCTCCTTTCTCTCTTTCTACCATCCCTCCATCTTCAATGATGGGGGGGAGTGTGTCCTTGTGTGTGGACAAGCAGGGGCATGCTGGGAAATGCAGTATGTACAACGCACTGTGATGAGGACGGACAGATGGATGATGTAGCACTTGGACTCCTGCGGAGAACGATGGAAATATTTCTTCATTCGTATGACAAAAATGAAAATTTAAAAAACTTGAAATTTTATTTTTGTGCCATTGTTCTGTTACACGAGATATGAAGGAATCAGTCTGATGTTTGTTGTTGATGTTTTTCTCCTTTTAGTTTCTGCTCGAATCACGATGCATTCTGGTCCTTGTAGTCCTGCTTGTTCAGTTTCTGTTAATGAGTCATGGTTCTGGTGGGTAACAGTGGGTTTTCTGGTTCGTCGTCCTTTTGTCGTTTTTTGTGCGGCTGGAATCAGTTTAGTGTTGCTCAAGAAAAGTTAACAAAACTGAACGAAGGGCAAAGTACAGAAAAATGTTCTGATGGTGGTTTTGTGAGCAGGAGTGAGACCTCGCTGCTGTTTACAGCATCTCCGAGCTCCAAACATATTGAAAGAAAATGTTTTTCTACATTAAAAAAATCTGCATATTTTATTCTTTGAAAGACAAAATCAGTTTTTGTATATTTTCCTATTGGATGCTTATAAAGTCCTGTTGTAAAGAATGCAGTTATCTGATTGGCTGAAGAGCTAACGAGGGGTCAGAGGTTGTTTTTCCTGCACTGCATGGGCAGGAAAAATTAAAACCAATTAAAATACATTTACTGAATTTAGTTTGAAGCAGGTTTCAGAGGGAAACAGTTTGGAGTGTATGAATCTGTGTCTGATAATTCACCACCAATAAAGACAAAGTTCCACGAAACGCTGCTTCTCCACTTTGTCCAGTTTGTTTCAGTTCAGCCAGAATATTGTGGCTGTGCTGGTTTTGTTGGTGCAGCAGTGAAGTGATCGCAGCCACATTTGTAAAGTAACTAAAAGTCAGGTAAATGTAGCTGTAATGGAGCAGAAGTGTTATCTGACAGGAAACAGAAATACTTGTTTGGATGCATCACGCCCCCTGTCGGCCAATCAGAGAACAGCCAGACAGTAGTACACTGTTGAGGTACTATATATGAAACTTTGTACTTCTACTCCACTACTTTGATTTTATAGTTTTAATTGCTTTGCAGATT
Organism: Anabas testudineus; assembly: GCF_900324465.2. Classification (NCBI taxonomy): domain Eukaryota; kingdom Metazoa; phylum Chordata; class Actinopteri; order Anabantiformes; family Anabantidae; genus Anabas; species Anabas testudineus. The sequence continues at coordinate 25,626,649 of NC_046613.1, read as the reverse complement.
CAGACACTAAATATAATCATCTAATAAAAGTATTAATCAGCTCTTCACCAGCTGCAGCACATTTGTTCATCAGTAAATACTGCATAGATTGTATTCTGCATACTGTTACTTCTATTTTAATGCTAGTTATACTGAGGTGTTTGTACTTTTACTTCTGTTACTGTAGCTTACCTTTACTTGTTAGACTTGCTACTAATACTTCTGTTAACTAAAATTAGGTATGCACGACTTGTAATAGAGTACTTTTACACTGAAGTAGTATTACGTGCTTAAGTGGAAAATAAAAATTTAGGACTTCTTCCAGTGCTGCTTTGAATCAGATCCATGATAACGTGTCTTCACTGAGTGTTCACACATCTAAAGCCATTTTCACCACCATTTAATAACCCGGTTTTGACCCATTTTATTCCAGTTTGACCTCAGTCAGTGTTGACAGACAAACAGGACATCCCATCAGCCCCTGCTGCTCACCTGAAGACCTGACCCTAAACCTGGCCAGCTCTGAGAGGAATCAGATCCAGTGATTTGTGGTCGCTGCTGCGTCTCAGCTGCTCTGAAACCAGTTTTTCTGATGGGGTGACGTCATAAAGAGCTGCTGCTATTAACACAGTTTATTTCCTGCATCATTCGTATCTGATATTTTCCTGTAACGATGACACAGTGAGTGTTTTTTGCCTTTACAAATACAAAGCAGGTCTGTAGCCTGTTTATAGTCCGGTTCAACTCGAGGGAATTCCAGGCTTGATGTTTTACTGGTGGTTGAGTCAAACTCAAATGTAACGTGGGACCTGTGTCCCTCAGAAATCAGCTGTTAGCTTGACCTAATGTTAATGATCACTGAACAAAGTCCATCAGCCACCACCTGTCCTGCTGCTGTATCTGGAAGGTGGTTTTAAGTCATTAAAGGACCAGTTCCATCAGAATTAAAGTTGTGTTAATCAGGTTTTGGCCACTGGGGGGCAGAGCGGCTCTACAACAAATGTGGAAACTTCTTTTAGTTGGGCCTGATTTATTTTCTGCTCGTCCCACACGGTCTCTGCAGCTCCGACCTCTGACCTCCACAGTCTGGGTCTCAGGTGAAAAATAAATGTGAAATAACAGTGGAGTCATCGGGCAGCTGCTCGATGTGCTCTGACACGAGACAGAATCAGCCTGAGGGGTCGTTTACATCAGTTTTACATCAGTTTATATCAGTTTTACATGAAAAGTTGAGACGAGTCCACAGCTCATTTCCCCTTGAAGGAGGAACAGCTGATGGTGTAGCTGCAGACTGACTGAAAACAGCAGGTTAAGTTTAAAATAACAAATTCACTGGTCCAGTCCAGCCTGGTGTGGGCCAGTGGATTTGGTCCTGTTGTATTTCTACTGTAAGTGAACCCTTTGGAATCAGCTGGTTTTCTGTGGTAATTATGTAGAAAGCGTAAAGATATTCAACAGCATTAAAGTCACTAGTACAAACTATTAACTATTTACTGCTCAGAACAATTAAACTTTCAAAGAATGAAGAACCAAGTGCTTCGTTTTCCACAAGCGATGCTGTGAAACTACCAGCACAGGATCGATGGAAGCTAGCGACGAGATGCTGGTGTCGTTGGGTTTGGGGCGACTGGAGTAACTCCTTCCTCACCTGTTGGCATCAGCTCACCTCGACTGAGGTGATTCCAAACATTCACATGCTGTTGGTACCAACTTAGTTGTGTCTGGTAAATCCACCAGGTGGCGCTGTTGCTTTGTCGATTTTCTGTGTACTTGTCAGCTGTTTGAGAGGTTTCACTCCATACTCAATCTATAATGTTCTCATAAAGGGCACTGACAGTATCCCACAATGCATTGCTCCTCGTTTTAGAAATGAGACAGTTACCGTTGTGCGGCTCAGTTCTTGGTTATTAGTGACGTAAAAATCTTCATTTTCTGCTCACTATTGGATGAACTACTGAGTTTCCCTCACACAGTGATGTCAGAAACAGCCAACTTTAATTATTCTCTGTTGTTGGTGCAAATCTTTGTTGATCCTATATTTAGTCCTGGCTCCACAACAGCAACTGACGGGCTCAATAATCAGGCAGTGTCGCTGGGATCCAGTTCAGTCAGTGATCGAAAGTTTATATCAGTCAGATCATGTGTTTCAATAGAAACACACAGACACACACACCCCTCTTCACGTGTTCATCTGTCATCTTCATCACCTCCTCCACCTCTTGTCTCGTGTCCTGACCGACATTCAGACCAACAACCTTGGTCCAGCAGCTTACAACACAGTGAGTGGACGACTGTCACTCATCATATTTTAGTGTCTGTCCTTGACAGTAAACATGAAAATAACCTGAACGTCTGAGGAAAAGCTGTGATTGGTAGAAAACTGAGTTTCCCTGAGCAGATTTTTCAGTAAAACCTGACTTGTTGTCTCGTTGACTTGTTTTCACAGCACTCAGTCAAATCAGTTTCATTTCACTAGAAAATCAACCTGCAGGTGTCGAGTTCACAGCAGCAACAGAAACTGTTGAAACTCCACCCATCTGATAAAACCAGGCTCTGCCGTCAGAGCGGAGCAGACGCCGGCGGAACCGAACACTGGGAGGAAGCTGCTTTTTGGATCACGGGAACGGATTAAACCAAAGTCTGAGAAGACTTCAAGAAATTAACAGGGAGACGAAGCTGAACTGTGAAATGGCTCCAACACCGAGAGGTCGATGTGAGTACCCGTCAGCAAACATCAAGTTAGTTCCTCAACCCTGAAGCCGACTGATGTGTTTTATACGGCTCATGTTTCTCCTGAACAGTCGAACAGAGACCCAACGCACAGAGGAGAGGAGGCCGACGAAATAACCCCCGGCAGCCCCCGAGACGGGATCAAATCAGACAGAGAACAGGTAACAAAGACGTTTTCCCCTGTTCACTCTGAATTAACTGGTTCATGTATTCACAGGCTTTATCTGTACATATCATTATGTTACTAACATCCAGCCCCAAAACACGAACTCATCTCACCTCTCAGACGACAGCAGGATACTGGAACCTTTTACAGACTCAACAATGAATCCAAGAAACTGACCAATTATTACAAATGATAGATAAATGTTTTGGCCTGTAGAAACATTTCAAATGTCTGTTATCACTGCTGCAATGCCAGGCAGAGACGTGTGCACAGATACAGACGTGCTACTGCTCATACTGACATCACACAAAGACGGACGCGCGCCACATCCTTACTTTGTTAGTGCCGCCACTTCACAAGAACAATGTTAAAGACGTGAACAGAACAAAGGATCCAGTTTCCTTGTGTGGTGCACGTGCAATGAGGGTTTTTACCAACCAGTGCTCAAGTTCACATCTATTTAGGCTTCACGGTTGAAATGCTGTGAGCTACAATAACTGACGACGTCTCACAGAAACAAAGAGCAAAGCTTTCTGTGGACCAACACAGATAAAGGGGAGGCTACACACCCTGGACAGTGTCTTTGAACTGCTGCCATCAGGGAGAAGGTTCTGTCTTTTTTTTTTTTGTCTTTTTGGTTTTTTTTTGACTGTCTCTAATTATTTATTCTGTTCTTTATTCCATTTTTATTTTATATATGACACAGACTGGTTTGTTCCTTAATCTCGTTGTACGATGATGCAATAACTATAAAGTTTATCTTATCTTATCTTAAAGTGAGCTCACTTTGGACTCGTCAACACTGATGCAGCGTTTCAGAGACGACATGAGAAAAGCTTCATCTTCAAATGTCTCCCAACTAACTTCCAGCTGCACAGACATGTACGGTGTCTCAGGGAGAACTGGGTGACACCGTCTAGCTTTAATCCCACACTGACGTGTTTTCTCTCGGGGGCTCATTGAGGTTGGTTGTACTCTCGACTGAGGCCGTTCTGTTCCACTCACCTGTTCATACTTGACTCTGCTGAGGCTGGTACCAGTTCCCGTTCAAACTTGTTGCCCTCGTCACTCGTACGTCTCGAACCTGATCCGTTCATATAGAACAGCTGGACTCAGTTCACTTGATGAACTGATCATGTTTGTGATGCAACAGGTTCATAGTACAATGGACACACCCGAACATACTGGGGGGTGTGACAGTCGTTCCTGAACGTGATTTGCATTGGCTCAGATTCCCTCTGAACTTAATTCACTTGGTGTAAGAGAGGATGTGTACGTGTGTTACGCACTGAATGATGTCAAACTGTTAAAGTGCTTCTTCCTGTCATCCTGAGATTTTGTTGCTATAGTAAAGCGTTTATTCCATAAACAGCTTTACTACTACAGTTGATTCCTCTGGATCAACTGTCCTCTTTCATTTGCCAACACACTAAATCCTTATTCAAATATGGCCGCCTCCACCTTGTCTGCACCTGTTGTCATTCACGCAGTTTTTCAGATCATCCCCAAAACGTGAAAGTTTCGAGACTGTGCTTTTAGTACTTTGACTCAATCGGGGCCTTGAAGTAGTCAAATAATACTGAATCAGGAAAATTGTTCTGTCCGAAACATTTTTCCAGAGTTAGAGAAAAAAGCTGCTTCTTTTTTTTTGCGCCAGTCGATCTGTGTTGTACAATGTCATTTTATTTCTCACTATTTCTTTACCAGGCACCATGGTGGAGCTTCGGATTGAAGCTCAAGCTCAAGTCCCAGTATGTGAATGATGTTCTTATGGCTTCCACCACTAGTGATACCGATAAATCTTAAATACCAGAATATCTCCTGACCTTGAAATCTGCTTTCTTCCACAGCTGGAGGCCAGGAAATACTAACAAATAAGAGACAGCTGTTGAAGATGGTTGTATCGAATCTGCTGCCTCTGGAAATAACGCAGGATCCAAACTTTCTGGATTTTATCCACACACTCAAGCCCACTTTTCAAATTCCTGCCAACATGTGCACTCTGCTCAACGACGTTCACAAGAAACAAGAGGAAGAGCTGCGAAACATTTTGGCAGCTGCTGATGACATCGTGTTGACATGTGAGTTGTGGTCTTCAAGACCTGAAGACTTCTATCTAACAGTGAGTTGCCATTTTGTAGATGGCTACGGGAATCTCAAGTCGTACATGCTCAAAACTGCAAGCATGCTGGGAGACAACTCTGCTGCCAACATTCAGAATCAGCTCTCAGCTGTCATGGAGGCTTGGGGCATAAAGGAAAAGGTCCACAGTGTCGTTAAAGCAAAATGGTTGCACATGCCCTGTTTCGCTGATACCCTGAATGTGATATTTAAGAATCTGATGAGCAACAATGAGCTCTCAAAGGTCCTCAAGAAGTGCCATAACATTGTCAGGTTCTTCAAGTACAACTCTGAAGCTGAACAGAAGCTCAGAAATATTCAAAATCGGCTGGGTCTGGTCAAAGACAAGCTGATCCTGCACTCTGGGGACCAGTGGCTCGCCTGGCTGCACATGCTCAAGAGTCTGAATGGCCAGTACTCCGCCATGGTGATGGTGATCAACGAGAAAGGCAAGACAGATTTAATTCTAAACGAAAAGGATAAAGAGAAACTCAACAACGTCATATCTGCTCTGGAACATCTGAAGAAAGCCACGTCCATGATGAAAGGAAATGGATTCGAGACCATTGCAGTCATGTTGCCACTTTTGAAGACACTCATGGACTCACTTGAAAAAGAAAAGACAAACAACGATGTTGCTCAGATGTTACTGTCCCAGTGCAGAGAGGACTTTGGTGACATCAACAAAAACCGACTGGCTACCAACACGTTCCTCGACCCAAGATATAAAAACCAGCTGGGACAGCAGAGCAGAAAGCAGGCGATATACGAAATAACAAAAGAGCTCAACGCGGCTAAAGTCCTTTCTGCTGCCAAGGTCAAAGACCTCCTGGACAAATACATGGCCTATGAACGCAACGCAGAGGATTCAAACCCTTTGTCCTGGTGGAGGAACACAGGGAAGAAGAACTTTGGCGAATTAAGCAAGTTTGCTCTGAAGAAGCTCGGGGTCGTCTCCACTGCTGTGCCCTTAGAGAGAGCCTTTTCCAGTGCAGGTGATCGGTTCTCCAACCTGAGGAACTCCATCGAGCCAGAAAACCTCAACGTGATCCTGTTTCTCCACAGCAACTGGTAAACCAACAACTAGCTTTCTAATAGGAGCCATCAGTAAAAAGGCTTTTCCACAGCATCGGATAGCAACAGCAGACTAAATCTCACCAGGGCCTTTAGTGTGATGACAGAACTGACAGACACACGTTGGACTGTGGAAATCAACCTCCAGACACCGTCATCACTGCCATGTAAACAAAAACCAATCAGCATCAGGCTCAGATCCAATGTGCTTTATTTACAGTCCAACTTAACCAGCACCCATCCGGAAAAAGACCTGAAGGTCTGGTCCTGTTTCTTTTCAGTCCTGATCCCAGAGTTTTCTAACAGTTGGTGTTCACCTCAATGTTGACTGACACCTCCAGCTGCTACACCCGATTTCTGAGCTTCTTCCACAATAGATACACCCGGTTCTGTCTCATTATTCGAGGTCACTGTCCAAAGCTTAAGCTGCTTGTAGATCTTAGCTGGGAGATTATCTTTTAAAATAAAGAATATAGAAATTAAGCTGTATTTATTTATTCGAACCTGAGCAGTGGTGTCTTTAATCCGGATCCAGGTCTGGAACCGCTGGCCGTACTTTTTAAAACTTCATCTTTACAGCGAGTTCAAATCCTCACAACAGCTGGAACCTGAACTATTGCGGGCGCAGCAACAGAGGACAGTCAAATAAGGTCTAGGAATAATAATACCAGCTCTCATTGACAGGGAGTGGCAGCTGTCGTTGGCCCAGGCCTTTGAATTTTACCAACCCTCCACTTTTCACTGTCTTAGCCCGATTTCCTCACACGGTAAATATCCTCCCATCTAATGACACCGTTTCACTGTCTTCTTCTTCTACATGCACTAATTTTGTTGTGTTGTCTTTAAATCATCCCAGAAAACTTTGAATAGATTTCTATATTTGAATTTATATGACTTCTTGTTTAGTTTCTGTACCTTCGGAACTGAATAGGAAATCATTTCTTTTAGTAACTGTGAAAACTTTAAGTTACAGACAGTACGAATATGAATTTGAGTTTGAATTAAAGTTGTCGATACATCGACTCCTCTGTGTTTTTATTATCATCATTTCAATCATAAGAAATAAAACATCAGAATTAACGACAACAAAACTTCAGTTCATGCTGGAACTAATAGAGGTTGTGTAGACTCGACCCAGAAGCACAATTCAAGCTTAATGCTCACCTGTGTGACGCCATCTGTGTGGGCGTGGTCAGCAGGTAGTCGTGGAGTGAACCGATAATTCAGCTGCACCCTGAAAACAGAAGAATGACAGAGGAAAAGGTTCCCGAGGGATCACGGACAGTATTTGATCCAGTGTCTCTGGTGTTTCTAGTAAAGTGGGAAACTTCTGTTCATCCACCCAGAACCGAACAGACCCAGAACCAGACCTGTGGATTTGAACCCAGAGCCAAACACCACACCACAAACCTCCAATAAAAATGTTTTCTGCTGTCACATTCACTTATTTTACTAAAGGTTCCGTTTGTGTCAAACTGTTCTGAAATCAGGTTGTCGGATTCTGCAGAACCTGGATTTATGAGACACAAACGATCAGCAGAACCAGGTTCCACACTGCAGAACATTTCAGAGCATGGACTTGGTCTTTTAATGTTCTTGAACTGTTACTAGAGGTCGTGTACTTCTACCACCACCGAGTATTTTGAGGAGAATTGGAACTATGATCAAATCTACATCAGTCACCTGCACCAGGTGAGCTGATGCAGCCGCAGCTCGAACTGAGAAGATGAGACACGAGCAGGACTCAGAACTCACCGGGACCAAAGTTCTGAGCTTTTCAACTCGTGAAACACTCGAAGAGGAACAAACAGCGCCTCACCTGAGACCTGAGACCAAACATGTGGTCGTGAGGCACACGAGAACAGAGCAATAGAAACATTTCAAAATAAAAGCACAGCAGGATGTGATGAGGGGTGAGACCTGTCGGTTCTGTCGAACCGCAGAGGTTCGATTCATGCTTCAGGTACAGGGGGTCTGACTCCTACCAGCAGCAGCTTGATCACGCTCCGGGACTCAGATCCGGGATCCAGGTCGTGACGGAGCAGGAGGCGACGCCGGAAAACACGACTCCTGCAGCGGGGGGAGGGGCGGGGCGGGGCGGCTCCTGGCTCCTGCAGGTCCCTGGGGTGCTGCTTCCTGGGACCCGGTCTGTCCGAGGTTAATGGGGCTGTCATTACTGACTGTCTCCATGGAAACGACGCGTCACGACACACAGACGGGGACGCAGGTCGGTATAAAAGAGGCGGCGGGACGCGGAGGAGACGGACAGTGATGCTCCGGAGACCCGAGCTGAACCTACCGGACCCCGTGAGTGCTGCCCCGGAACCGCTCAGTCCAACCCGGAGTCCTCCTCCAGCCTACTGCCTGAGAGACATGCTGGACACGTTGAACAGGTGAGAGACCCGCTCTCCGCTGCTCAGGTTCCGCGTTTGTTAGAACCAGGGTGAAACCTTCCAGCCCACAGAAACAGAACCGAGCCGTTAGAAACAGGTTCCAATGTTCACTGGTGTGATTCTGGTTCTGTCTGTCTGCAGAGGTCCGGATCGAGGCACCAGGACCAAACACAGAACGTCTCCACATGGGATCAACGTCAACAACGGTACGAGTTCCCATTTTTACAACCGGACCGAATCCGAACAGTCAGACTATGGAGTTGGTATAGAAGTGTTCAAGTCCATCTACTGATGTCCAGCTGTAGAGCATAAACATGTAATGAAATGAAATGAATGAAATAAAATTAAATTAAAAAAATTAATTAAACTAAATGAAATGAAATGAAATTAAATTAAAAAAATTAATTAAACTAAATGAAATGAAATGAAATTAAATTAAAAAAATTAATTAAACTAAATGAAATGAAATTAAAAAAATTAATTAAACTAAATGAAATGAAATGAAATGAAATTAAATTAAAGTAAATGTTTCCCACCGCCCTTCATGGCGTCACCTCAGATACTCCGTTTGACGTCACGGACTAGAACCTGATTCATTAGGCCTCTGATCCGGTTTCTGCCTTGACTGACCCCCTCTCCTCTCCCCCCTCAGGTTCTCAGGTCCGTCGGGTCTTCACCAACAGTCGGGAGCGCTGGCGGCAGCAGACCGTTAACGGAGCCTTCTCCGAGCTGCGGCGGCTCATCCCCACGCACCCCCCCGACCGGAAGCTCAGCAAGAATGAGATCCTGCGCCTCGCGCTCAGGTACATCAACTTCCTGGACCAGCTACTAACACACCAGGACCTCAAGGGGGCCCCCCGGGGCCGAGCCGGGAGCCTGGAGCAGGAGGACGGGCCGCAGGGGGAGCTGTCCCCGAACTCCAGCTGTGAAGGTTCCGTGGACGGAGACTCGGACGGTCTGATGGAGGAGCGGGCCTGTGGCGGTCCTCGGTTCCTCCAACTGGCAACCAGCTACAGCTGATCAGGTCCAGCAGAGACCAGGAGGCGAGATCAGACTGATCCGCAATGTTGGCTCTAAGAGAGTCGAGTGAGACCGAAGCTGCAGGCAGCAGAACCGGATCTAAATCCAGGTGATTTCCATTTAGTAGTTTTCCCTGTTCCCCAGACCGGCATCCAGATTCTGGATCATGCTCGAAGTGAGTCCAGCACTCCTCTAACTAACCAGTTACCTCTGTCTACTCCTGAACCCCCGATGTTAGTCTCAGGGGAACCAGGAACCAGTAAATGTTCTGTCACAGTTCCTCCTTCGTGCAGACCGGACCAGGACACGTGGAGTCCAGGTCCAAAACCAGGATGTTGAATTAGTCAAAGTAAAAGTTCAGATGATGTTGTGGTTGTTGTTGAGATCATGATCAAACTGATGTGATGTTCACATCAGACTCTAGTGTGAAGTTCTGCTGTCGGAGCAGGATAACCCGGAACCGAACTTAGTTTCTTTAATGTTAAAGGAACGTTGGTGTAAAATGGAATCTGTCAAAATAAAAGAGATTCTGCTCTAAACTGCTGCTTCATTCCCTGATTTTATCATAAGATCCAATCCACGGGTCAGTGTTTGTTAGAACCAGGAGAGAATCACCTTCAGGGTTCACTGAAACAGAACCAAGCCCGGTTAGAAACAGGTCCACTGTTCACTGAGGGGCGTGTTTGTTCTTAGGTAGCTGAAGAACCCGGTGGTCGGACTTTTATTGTGAAGGGATTATAATAATAATAGTGATACTACTACTACTACTATTAATAATAATAGTGATACTACTACTACTACTGCTACTATTAATAATAATAGTGATACTACTACAACAACTACTACTATTAATAATAATAGTGATACTACTACAACAACTACTATTAATAATAATAGTGATACTACTACTGCTACTATTAATAATAATAGTGATACTACTACAACAACTACTACTATTAATAATAATAGTGATACTACTACAACAACTACTATTAATAATAATAGTGATACTACTACTACTATTAATAATAATAGTGATACTACTACAACAACTACTACTATTAATAATAATAGTGATACTACTACAACAACTACTACTATTAATAATAATAGTGATACTACTACTACTATTAATAATAATAGTGATACTACTACAACAACTACTACTATTAATAATAATAGTGATACTACTACTACTATTAATAATAATAGTGATACTACTACAACAACTACTATTAATAATAATTGTGATACTACTACTATTAATAATAATAGTGATACTACTACTACTATTAATAATAATAGTGATACTACTACAACAACTACTATTAATAATAATAGTGATACTACTACTGCTACTATTATAATAATAATAATAGTGATACTACTACTACTACTATTCTACTATTAATGATAATAGTGATACTACTACTACTACTATTAATAATAATAGTGATACTACTACTACTACTATACTACTATTAATGATAATAGTGATACTACTACTACTACTATTAATAATAATAGTGATACTACTACTACTACTACTACTACTATTAATAATAATAGTGATACTACTACTACTACTACTACTATTAATAATAATAATAGTGATACTACTACTACTACTACTACTACTATTATTAATAATAATAATAATAATAGTAGTGATACTACTACTACTAATAATAATAGTGATACTACTACTACTACTACTACTATTAATAATAATAATAATAGTAGTGATACTACTACTACTAATAATAATAGAGATACTACTACTACTACTACTAATTCTAATCATACTGACACACTTGGTACCGACCCATCAGTAAAGGAACAGATGATTCATGGTGAACACAGGACGCAGACGTGGCTGAACTGAAAGGATTGTTTCAGTTGTTTCAGTGTCATCATCTCTCAGCTTTAGGAAACTTTACTGACTGAAATGAACTAAGACAATAAAATTATCAATTTAAAGTCAATAAAATCTTCAATTTAAAGTCAATAAAATCTTCAATTTAAAGTCAATAAAATTATCAATTTAAAGTCAATAAAATTATCAATTTAAAGTCAATAAAATCTTCAATTTAAAGTCAATAAAATTATCAATTTAAAGTCAATAAAATCTTCAATTTAAAGTCAATAAAATCTTCAATTTAAAGTCAATAAAATTATCAATTTAAAGTCAATAAAATTATCAATTTAAAGTCAATAAAATCTTCAATTTAAAGTCAATAAAATTATCAATTTAAAGTCAATAAAATCTTCAATTTAAAGTCAATAAAATCGAACTAAAAGCTCCAAACTGAATCTCTCTGCTGGGATTCACTCATTTCTCTCTCTCTTTTCTATTAAATGTGTTTGGCTGCAGGATTTATTAACCTTTTATGTACTGATGCGTTTGCACAGATTCTTTCCACCATTTGACTCTCCGGGGAGGGGGGTGGGGGGCGGTGGGCACACTAATTAACGACTCTCATTAGGTTCAGTGATAATAAACTGTTTCCCACAGTTCGCTTTGTCAGGAGGAGCAGGGACGGTGGGCGTGGAGCTGATGGCTGATAAACCCCTCGGCCAATCAGACGCCTCCCCCGAGAGACGACAACAACAGCAACAGGTCCCATAGGAGGTGGGGGGGTCAGAGGGGGAGTGATTCAATTAGAGCTGAGGGTGAGATGCTGCCTCACGGTCAGTTCCCACCTCTGTTCACGTCATTATTCCTTTACAATACTAACACTGATACTAATACTGTAATACTTCAAATACAAATACTGTTCAGGGGGTCTCTCTCCTGTTCAGGACTCCTGTCCACACAAAGGTTCGTCACTGTATGAGCATCCAGCCAGCATTTATATGGGACTGAAGTACAGAGCCGAGCCTGATGAACACGGGTCACACTCAGTAAACACTGTGGAACTTTGTGTGGTACCAGGAGGAACTGGGAGTCGAACCTCCGGTGCCACAGCTCGTGGACAGCTGCCCTACCAACTGAGCTCCAGCTGACACCCATTACATTTACATTTAGTCATTTATCCAAAGCGACTTACAAGCAGGGTACAAGTGTAGGCAGTGCAGCGTGAGGAGGTCTTGCCTAGGGACCCCTACTGGGGTTGGCCACAGCTGGGATTTGAACCCCATCAGATGGGAGGCAGTGATGTTACCACTATACTAACCGCCCACATACGGCATACGGCCCACTTCACACCCCAGAGCAAGGTGGGTTTACAGCAGAATGCGTTCGAGGACCTTGGATCAGTGTGGAAAAGCGAGCGTTAAATCATTTGGTTAAAACTAATTAAGAGACCGAGGTGGGAACTGAGCATGAAGCAGCATCTCACTGCTCCTCTGACCCCCCCACCTCCTCTGGGACCTGTTGCTGTTGTTGTCGTCTCTCGAGGGGGCCGTCTGAGGGGTTTATCAGCCATCAGCCCCCCCAACCTTCACTGATGATTTATTTATCTGATGTTTTCATCTTCACTATCTTCATGGTATTGTTATTAGTAGTACTCATAGTAGTAGTGGTAGTAGGAGTAGTGGTAGTGGTAGTGGTAGTAGTGGTAGTAGTGGTAGTAGCGGTAATAGTAGTAGTAGTTGTAGTTGTAGTAGCAGTAGTAGTATTAGTAGCAGTAGCAGTAGCAGTTGTAGTAGTAGTAGTGGTAGTGGTAGTAGTAGTGGTAGTGGTAGTAGTCGTAGTAGCGTAAATGTAGTAGTAGTTGTAGTTGTAGTAGCAGTAGTAGTAGTAGTAGTAGTAGTAGTTGTAGTAGCAGTAGTAGTCGTAGTCATAGTAGTGGTAGTAGTGGTAGTAGCAGTAGTGGTAGTAGTAGCAGTAGTAGTTGTAGTCATAGTAGTGGTAGTAGCAGTAGTGGTAGTACTTGTAGTAGCAGTAGTAGTAGTAGTAGTAGCAGCAGCAGCAGTAGTAGTAGTCATAGTAGTGGTAGTAGCAGTAGTAGTAGTGGTAGTGGTAGTAGTAGTAGTAGTGGTAGGAGTAGTGGTAGTGGTAGTAGTAGCAGTAGTAGTTGTAGTCATAGTAGTGGTAGTAGCAGTAGTGGTAGTACTTGTAGTAGCAGTAGTAGTAGTAGTAGTAGCAGCAGCAGCAGTAGTAGTAGTCATAGTAGTGGTAGTAGCAGTAGTAGTAGTGGTAGTGGTAGTAGTAGTAGTAGTGGTAGGAGTAGTGGTAGTGGTAGTAGTAGCAGTAGTAGTTGTAGTCATAGTAGTGGTAGTAGCAGTAGTGGTAGTACTTGTAGTAGCAGTAGTAGTAGTAGTAGTAGCAGCAGCAGCAGTAGTAGTAGTCATAGTAGTGGTAGTAGCAGTAGTAGTAGTGGTAGTGGTAGTAGTCGTAGTAGCGGTAATAGCAGTAGTAGTAGTACTTGTAGTAGCAGTAGCAGTAGCAGCAGTCGTCCTGTCAGCGTTGGTCAGTACACTCATTCGGTTCAGTTTCTCTTTAGTCTGTTGATAAATGGGATTCTATTATTTCACGTAGGTTAATTTACATCTTTTTTCCTTGTGTCTCATTAATCATGTTGATTTAATTTAAGAGTTTTATAATAAAAACTTTTGCTGCCTTGTGTGATTCAACTGTTTCTGTATAATAATTATTAGTTTTCAGTTCACAGGTTAACACTGATCCAGGTCTTTGTTAATCTTGTAAAACGGAGACATCTGCTGGTCGACTGCTGCAACACCGACACTAAAACTGGTCCAACGGCTGTTGTAGTCTCAATTGTTTATTTTCCATGAAGTCTTTTGGTACGATCACTTTCAGTTTATCTGAAGCCTTCGTTCCTTCACAGACGCAGGTTGTTATAATCCTATACTGTTTGTCACGTTACAGGATCAGTACTTTCTCCTTTGATAAACTTTTACTTTGAAATAGTAAAAATATCATTTTGCCCTCGATCTACAAACAGTAACCTATAAATATTAATTAATATTAACAATCATCTGTCCTTTACAAAAGAATCGGGGTCTTTGCTGCGACCTGGTTCATCCCGTTTCCTTCCTGAACACTGAAGCGACATAATGAACAAACCACAAGTCCAGTTTTTATTCTGTGTGGACGGTTTTGTGAAAAGCTCAGAGTGAAGAGACTGAAACGTGCTGCAGGTTTCACGCAGCGTCATTAACCCGTGTTCACCAGCTGATTGAGGCGTCAGGTCCATTAAAAATGTATTTTAATTATAATATAATTGGAAGAGGAACCCGGGACAGAACCACTGACCCTGTGCTTCGTGGACAGCAACATGTCAAGAATACCGTCCAGTTGGACTGATCAGAACATGAGTCTGGAACGACACACAGGTCAACGACAGCTTCCAGGGATTCTGGTTCTAAATAACCTTTGAGTCGTGTCTGAAGTTTCCATCAGTATGTTTTTTATTGTAGGAAGAAAATAAAACAGAGACTTTATGAAGTGCAAAGAAAATGTAAATATAATACAGTTTAACAATGATTCAACTTCACGCCCATTGGATCAGAGAGTCCTGTCACTGGATGGGTTTCATCATCAGCTACTGTGTTTGAAACATGTTCAAGGAGAATCACCCGCCACATGTTAAACTATGTGTGGGTATAAAGGAACATCAACAGAAAGTTGTCTACAGGTGAGAACACACCTGGATTCATAATTTCTTATCCGACTATTCCCAAATGAAAAAAAAAAACACCTTTAAAAACAGAGCAAACGCTGGAGTCATACAATTAAAGTCAACAGAAAACAACATGAAAGGAACCCAGGAACCATCTCTGGGGACTGCCCGGGTCCTCAGCTGAGTCCAAATCAAAGAACCAACCTGACAGATTTCTCATTAGCGTGGCTGCTGTGATTTGTGTTTCGACCGCTCAGACAAGAACATGAGCTGTTTCAGTTTTAGCAGGACCTGTTTGTCTGGGTTCACTCAGTCATGCGATGCGGGGCAGAAAAAAGTTTGACTGACAGCTGCTTCACTCAGTTGTAACTTTATTAGGAACAGTCTAGTCCTGCAACACAGAGAGGCGTACTGCAGTACCCAGAGAGGCGTACTGCAGTACCCAGAGAGGCGTACTGCAGTACCCATTTAAGCAGTATTTAATCTCACGGAGCTCGATTGTTGAGCTCAGTGAGCTCGATCAACTCAGCGAAGTTAACACAAAAAAATCACACGGGACACGGTAATGAGAAAAAAACCAGGTTGAAATGAAGCGGAATGATCCTTTAAAACCTCGTTTCAGACTGAAAACTGCAGAGCAGAAACCGACAACATGTCAAAGTGTCCAGAGCTGCCTGTCAGGCGGATCTCTGTGTGCAGCTTCTTTTGCTGCTCTGGAGTCAGTTCACAGTAGTTTCAGCACAAACAGTCAAAGCAGAAAAGCATAAACAGAAGAACCCGATTCTCCATCAACAACGACACCACGTTCTAAAAATATTCTTTGTACTGCTCACAGTCCAGAGCAGCTTGGAGCTTTGGCAACAAATGTTTGGTCCATTTTTAGATCCACCAGCAGATGCTGGTCAGTCCTCTCTCTCCGATCCATAATCAATAATACCTGATAGGTCTCCGGCCGTCCGATCCATAATGAGATAAGGAAGCTCCAACAGGACTCATCTGAACAGAGACACAGATAAACAGTGATCAGATCAATAGTTTGATCAGTAACAACACGTCACCACAGGTCAGCAGGTCAGTTAAAGAACCAGTGATGACATCACATTTCAGTCCTGCAGGCAGCAGATTTTAGTAATGAGGACAAAAATGGTGGAAAGGCCCAAAAATGACCCACGCAGCTGTTTTATGTCTGTTTGTGGTGATTTTAAATCTCTGTCTCGGATCGTTTATTTTATTCAAACAAGAAACGAGACCCCGGTTCAGCAAATGTGAACGTGACTGCGGTTCAACGTCTGAGTTTACTAAGGAGTTTTAGGAATATCAGAGGATGATGACTGAGAGCGACCGATGTGACAGACCAGCAGTGATTCACCTGGAGTCACGCTCTTTAAAATGTTTAGCGTGTTACTGACAGTCACACGTAGCTGAAACCAAGTCAGTGTTGATTTCTGAAACAGTAAAGTCCTTTTTTTATTCTGGGCTCTACTGAAATACTTCACATTTCCAAAAATCTACAGTGCTTCTAAAAATATGACCCCTTTAAATATTTGTACTCTACTATACCTGTTTGTATAATACTTGTACTTGCAGTATGTATCACCATCTGTAGAAAAGAATGTGTCATAACGGCCTGAATAATTTCAGAAACAGACTGAATTCAGTTCAGATCTGTTGTCTCAGATTTACTGCATTTACTTCCATGTGGCGGTTCCTGATTCAGACTGAGTCCCATCTGTCCCTGTTACTGGAAACTGTTTTCATTCCTTCTGGACACATAGTTGATGGTGTTGTTGTGTGTTGACCTCTGACCTGCGCAGGCTGCGAGCTTCGTACAGCGTGTCGTCCTCGTCGCTCTCCACCGCCTCCATCTCCACAGAGTCGTCGTAGTTCGACAGCAGACCGTACTTCTTCCTCTGGATGGGCTTCTTCAGCCTGACAACATTATCAATAAAACTGTTGCTTAAAACCACCGAACTCTTTCCAAGATCTGAGGAAAAAAATACACCTGATCTCATTCTGTTCCAGCTAGTTAGTGGCAGGATCCAGCCCTAAACTTTGAAGAAATTAACACTTTTGGTGTTAATTTCCACAACTGTGGTCCACAGTTTGGTGGATCTGATTCTAAAGTAGCTTAAGAAACTCACGTCAATACATAGAGCTACTTATAAGAGACTGGAATTTGGTGTGGAGTTGATCCACAGTGATAGTACACGTGTTATGATGGTAGAGTTTTACCATCATAACCAGTTTACAAAGTAATGTACCTTTGCAAACAGGAAAAGAAGCCTAAAATTGGCAGATTTGAAATAGCAGCTGGCTCAACGTCTACCCAGACGTAGGAGAAAAGAAGGTGGCGAGGCTGCTCACATTTAAACAATAATCAATGCACTTTCAAAGACATCTGGCTGATTATAATCATGCAGAAGTATCTATTCAAACTTTACGAAGAGACTAAGTCCACATTTTACAGCACACAGACCTCTGCTGAAAGAAAGCAATCCAAATCATTGGATTTATGTATGAAGTTTGGCCTGATGTCAATGACTGCCAAACTATGACAAAAACAAACATCAGATCCTATAAGTCATCAGAAGTCACACCAAACTGCACTAATAAATCTAGTTATTTAATGGGTTCTTGTTTCACTAGATGTACCTAATCTTTTTTTGTGAGTTTGGCATCTAGGAGGCAGCGATACGGATTTTAAAGTATCAATTTAAATACCTACATTTTAAAATTGAGTTTGGTGTCATGTCTACTAACATACAATTATGACTGGTGGAATAAATGACCAGTTATACTACACTGACACACGTCTGTATTTTGTACTGCCTTAGTACAAAGTGTACTGTACTCACTTGTGTGTGTGTGGAGCTGGAGAAGGTCAGGTTGTGAATATTAGTGATAATCTTCACGTCATTTCCATGAGAATAAAACAGGAGCAGAGGGTTAAAGTGAGGAGCAGCTGATGGGAGTTAGGCATGACGTCATATAGCATTACTTCATCATAATTAACAGAATTTACCAGCTACACTAATATAATCCTGTAGTTCTCGTCTTCTTCATCCACGCTGTGATAAATAGGGAACATTACGTTTATATCTGCGTACATTATGTAAGGCCCTGTAAGTTGGACAAGATCTTAAACCAAACCCCATTCAAAAATGTAGTGTTTAACGCTTCGCCTCCTTCCAGCACTATTACATACTTAATTACAAGTTTTCCGCGTCTCTGTGTAAATCTGCAGGAGCCGCTCCTCGGTTCGGTGCCTGTTTAATCTCAAAAAATGAGGAAAATGAGAAACGATTCTTCTTTTTTTGAGAAAAACTGAGTGCGCAGCAGCGTGTTGTCAGTGGAATAATGAAGGTTCTCACCGCACGGCTCGGATGAGGAAGTACAGGACTCCGATCGTGGTGATGCCGATGAGGACGTACAGGGCCCTCTGGATCATCGAGCTGTCCACGGGATCCGGGCCTCCGGAGCTCTTAGCGTCGCCCTGTGTGGAGTTCAGCCCGTGAGTGGAGTTCGTCGCGGCGGGTCTGGGCGCCGCGGTGCTCCCGGGGGCGGGTTTGGTTCCATCTTCTGCCGCGGCCACGAACAACCACAGGGTCGGCACGAGAACCGCGGACAGGAGCCGGTAGAAAGTCATTTTAGTCCCAGAAACACGCAAAGAAACCTGAGCCGGTACCGGAGCGGGGACCCGCTGTTCCACACACGTCTCGGTGCCGGACTGCGAGTCCGGTTCTGTTGACACCAAGAAAAACCAACGAGGAAGTTCACGTCCGCATACTGATGACGTCATATGGAGCTGCGTTTGTCGCACCCTGCGTTTGACCTGCAGGTCCGCAGGAAGTGCCTGGCAGCCAATCAGAGCGACCGCGGACACCTGGAAGTTCATACGCAGGGTTTAAAGTCACAGGCTGAAACAAGTGTATGTGACGTATGTGGTAAAAGTCGAAAAGTAAACTGAGACACTTGGTTAATTATTTATTAATTGAATTATTATTTTATTTATTTAAACATATTTAGACACAATTTGACAATAAACATTTCATTCAGTTTGTCCCACTTTATCAAAGAGACACCGTGGTGGCTTCATGTGTCCCTGCAGCAGTTCATCAGCCTCTGTTCACTGTTTTATCTCAATTCTTGTGCAGACACAACACTCACACGTAGACTGCACCAGATTTAGGTAACAGCCACCAACGATGCTCTGAACATCAGACTGTGGATAAGTTAGTGAAGTGTCCACAAACTGCAGTCAGTAGTTTGAGTCCCAGCTCCCTCAGGCCAGCAGCTGTCTACAACAACTAAAATGAGACTTTTCCTAAAAGGTAACATGACAACACCAAACTCAGCAACCAGAACCCCAGGACTGGTTAGGCTACTGGTCTCGGAGCTGCAGCGAGGTCACTGTGAACAATCGGCTGCTGTGGAGAAGTAAACGAGTGGCTCTGTTTTCTCCCCCTGATGATTGAACTGCCAGCTTTAATCCGTGCTCTGCTCAGCAGCTGTTTACCTGTCGGCAGCCTGCAGCTTTTTAACTGATGGAAAGACTCACATCTGGGCAGCTGTGGACATCTGACCCCACTCACTGATAATAAATCCATCTCCATTGTCCTGATGACAAGCGGGCAGATACAGAAGAAAATAAAATACTGTACTTCACAAAACTGTGTTGATATTATTTGTACAGATATGTCTCAGATATGTTATCTGATCAGTGTTTTATTGTAAAATTTAGAAGAATTTACTGGTATTTTTTTAGAAATGTCAACAGTGAAAAATATTACATTATCACGGACATAATAACTACTACTACTACTAATAATAACTAATATTTGTAGTATCATTTTCTGGTTTACCAATATTTGCTGACAGTTTACTAAAACTACTTTTTAATATGTTTACCTGACATTAATAAAACAGAAATCATAGTATGTACAACATATAAAAATGAAATCTAAAACTCTGGTTGCTACGGAATAGATAGAAGCTGTGGGGTTGCTAGGGTGGTTGTTATGGTGATTGGGAGGGTTGCTAGGGGATTACTAGGCTGTCACTTGGTGTAGAACTAGTTGGGGTATTGAAGGTGGTGTTAGTTGATTATTTCCACCGTGTCGCTGGTTTGTACAGGTTTTTCAGACTTCACGCTCCTTCATCACATTAAAACCAATTTAGAACTTTTTATTTCTGAGTGAGAGAAAAGCTTCGTCGATCATCAGGAACCAGAGACACTAAGACTCTTTGTGGCCCCACAGCCGGGCCCGTGTGTCGGTGTCGGGTTGCGGGTTTGATTCCCGCAGGATCAAAGCCCGCACATGTCACGCTAATGTACATTTATGTATTTAGGTTATTTCTGTATTTAGGTTGCTGACAGAAGCTTCGGTGACTGACAGGCCGCCCGTCCACTGGCAGCGCGGCTCGTCTCCCCGCAGCGCCGTGATTGGCCTGTTCGGAGGCAGAGGGGCGGGGCACTGAGATTACAGCAGCAGGTCTGTCTCCGCAGATCCAGCGGACATCTGGATCTGGAGCAGCCCTGCCCGGGAGTCCGACCTCCGAGCATCGAGCACCGAGCACCGACGTCCCGCACCGAGCCTGCCCGCTTTTCTCTCTCGGTTTTCCGGAGAAAACCCAGCCGGGCTGCGGTGCTGTTGTCGCGGTTCTCGGGCTGCAGCTCCACCGGGAAGCTGCTGCTGCTCCGGAGGGAGACACGGATCATTCCTGCCGGTAAAAACACGGAAATACGACTAAAACCCGGGAGGAGGGCGATGGACTGAACTGCTCCGACATCCGAGAGGTTTGTAGGCCCGATGGAGGCTGCGACAGACCTGGACCCGGTGTGTCTGGAGTCCAGGTCCTGCTTCAGTCTGGAATAAGACGCCGTGCTCGTCTCTGGGGATCCAGATGTTTCCCTCTTTTGATCCCTCTGTCTGACAAACGGTCCTGGTGGAGAGTCTGAAGGAACAGGCGGATCCTGCTGCTGGTCTGGATTAAAGCCCGTCAGGATCATGAATCATCCCCCCTCTGCTCATCTAATCTGGGTTTTACCGAGCTGGATTTGAAGCTGAAATCTGATCTGGATTAGGCTACTCTTCTGCTCCTGGTTCCTGGTCGCGCCTGACCCGGTCTGAACCGTACCCGGTGCCGATCTTGGATTTGCTCCTGGCCCTTGTTGGTCCTGATTTCATCATGCCTACATCCCGGCCTGGTTCGGAGCCGGTGGAGTTCTGGGTGGACGGGTCGAGACGGGACGGGACAGTGGAAGAGTTCTACACCTTGAGCTCCGAGCTGGGCAGGTCTGGACCACTTTACTGGGGGGTTCAGGGGGAAACTGGCGAGCTCATATGAACCCCTCATTCCCCACAAAGTTGCTTTCATGAGGGGTCCATGTGATCCACCTGGGGTCCGGGGCTAGGCAAAAACAAACGGGGACAGCGGGGTTATATGTAGTCCTGTAGTGGGTCCAACTGGGATGTGGTTCCAAGTGGACCAGGACCAGACCGGCAGGGTTCCTGTCATGACAACAAACCAATCAGCAGACAGGAATATTGTGACGTAATTATCAGACAGAAACAGGTAAAGGTGAGAGTTAATAAACACAGAGCAGAGTTTCACATACTAATAAAACTTCATTCATCACCAAAGCAGCTGCTGCACCAACACACCGAGTTCAGAACCACCAGAAGAACAAGGTGAATTCTGTTAGTTCTGCCTTGAACAACCTCAGAACCAACTGCTAACGTAACAGGATGCTTGTGACCTCACCTGGGAGGGCGTGGTTAGCACCAAACAGGAAGTGTACCCCAAAAACCAGAGGTGTCACATGTGGCATATGATCAACTTGGCTTTAATAGATAGGCTGTAATAATACAGCAGATATGATATATGATGTACGCTGGAAATACAGAAATATGCAAACGTGTGTGATGTGTGAGTGAAGCTAAATTAGCAACGATCTTCAAAAATAAGACATTTTCTTGGTGTAATAACCATGTTTGGTTATTAGTGGCAGCATGATTCAGGAAAATTGGGACAGTGTTAAAAAGCTGCTTGGATGAATTGTTCCACCTGTGTTTTTATATAAGCTAATAAAAAGAGAGCTGACATCGCTGAGAACACAGCAGCACAGAGACGAGTCAACTGTGTTCGACCTTTTAATGATTTACAAACACACTTCAAATGACAGAACTCTTGATCACTCAGCGTAATCCTTGATTGCAGGACAGAAGAGAAGAGAAACTGAGTCATAACATGTCATATTAGGCTAAAACTAAGTATTAGGACATTTCTTAGGCATAAATTTAAGGCTACAGGATTATTGCACCAGGAGACAGTGAAGAGGAAAAACTCCCTTTAGAGGAAGAAACCTCCAACAGAACCAGGATCAGGGTGGGCGGCCATCTGCCTCTGGAGATATACAGCTCCAAAGAGGAGGAAACCTGCAGAGGAGAACAGAGAGAGGGAGACAGAGGGGAGGAAACACAACTACAGGAGAGAGAAGACACAAAGTTAATGACATGAAATGGTAGAATTTGAATGAATAGAGGAGAAAGGAGAGAGGAGAGGAGCTCAGTTTATCAGTAGAGTTCCCCCAGCAGACTAACCTATAGCAGCAGAACTAAGAGATGGTTCAGAGTCACCTGATCCATCTCTAACTATAAGCTTTATAAAAAAGGAAAGTTTGAAGTCTAGTCTTAAATGTAGAGAGGGTGTCTGCCTCCAGAACCTGAACTGGGAGCTGGTTCCACAGGGGAGGAGCTTGATAGCTAAAGGCTCTGCCTCCCATTCTACATTTGGAAACTCTAGGAACCACAAGTAAACCTGCAGTCTGAGAACGTGGAGTTCTGCTTGGAAGATATGGAACTATGAGGTCTTCAAGATAAGATGGAGCCTGATTATTAAGGGATTTATAAGTGAGGAGAAGAATTTTAAATTCAATTCTGGATTTTACAGGGAGCCAATGGAGAGAAGCTAACGTAGGAGAAATATGATCTCTCTTACTAATTTTCAGTCAGAACTCTGGCTGCAGCATTTTGGATTAACTGGAGGCTTTTTAATGAGTTATTGGGACAAACTATTAATAATGAATTACAATAGTCCAGTCTGGAAGTAACAAATGCATGGACTAGTTTTTCAGCATCACTTTGGGACAGGATGCTCCTAATTTTAACTTTAATGTTTCTCAGGTGAAAAAAGGCAGTTCTAGATATTTCTTTGATGTATGAAGTGAAGGAGATATCCTGATCAAAGATAACTCTGAGATTTCTTACAGTATTACTAGAGGCCAATACTAAGTCATCAAGCAGCCTTCAGGTTTAACACCTTGTTGTTTTGTGTTTTCTTGCAGAGGAGCGACGTCCGTTGTTTACCGCTGCGAAGAAAAACAGACTCAGAAACGCTACGCGGTCAAAGTCCTCAAGAAAACGGTCAGTGACCTGTCACTAGCAGCAAGACAGAGGTCAAAGGAAGATTTAGAGTCCCAGTAGACATTTGACTTTTGTTTTCACTTTGTGCTGTTGAATGTAGAGAAATGGGGAAAATTACCTTTATCTTGTTCAAATCCAACTACAACTACAACTGCTCTGAAAGCGTTCTGTAAATGAGATGATTGAATTAAGTCGACAGCATTGGCTCTGAAAAAGCTCAGAAGCTCCACACGGTAAAATGTTAGTGTAACTGTGGAATTCTAACTTCTGTGCACGTCATGTGCAAGATGTTGATGTGCCAAAGATCAGACATGTTCATTCCCTTTCTGCTGTAGCTCTTCTCACTCCTGCCTCAGTCCTTCACCAGAATATAGGTTTTCTTCTAAAATCCCATTATTGCCACTATCTGTCTGTTGGGGGGGGGGGTTTACATGTGTGTACCCTGGGGCCAGCTGTGAACCAGGCTAGCTTCTCCCAGATTGTGAGCACTTTCATGTTGTTGCACTTTCAGATCGACAAGAAAATAGTTCGTACTGAAATCGGCGTCCTGCTGCGTCTCTCCCACCCAAACATCGTGAGTGTCTGTCACTGTTTTACATAATGATGAACTGGAACCTTTCTGTGATTAAGCACCGTATCTGGGAATAGCTGTGAATCTGCTGTTCGTCTTGTACAGTCACACTGTGTCATATTCCATCCATCCATCCATCCATCCATCCATTCCATCCATCCATCCATCCATCTATTCCATCCATCCATCCATCCATCCATCCATCCATTCCATCCATCCATCCATCCATCCATCCATCCATCCTTCCATCCATCCATCCCATCCATCCATCCATCCATCCATTCATCCCATCCATCCATCCATCATCCATTCCATCCATCCATCCATCTATTCCATCCATCCATCCATCCATCCCATCCATCCATCCATCCATCCATCCATCTATTCCATCCATCCATCCATCCATTCCATCCATCCATCCATCCATCCATCCATCCATCTATTCCATCCATCCATCTATTCCATCCATCCATCCATCATCTATTCCATCCATCCATCCATCCATCCATTCCATCCATCCATCCATCCATCCATCTATTCCATCCATCCATCTATTCCATCCATCCATCCATCCATCCATCCATCCATCCATCCATCCATCTATTCCATCCATCCATCCATCCATCTATTCCATCCATCCATCTATTCCATCCATCCATCCATCTATTCCATCCATCCATCCATCCATCCATCCATTCCATCCATCTATTCCATCCATCCATCTATTCCATCCATCCATCCATCCATCCATCCATCCATCCATCCACACACCCTCAGCACACAGATACACACAATCTGCTGTAAAACCTGTTTTCTGACGGTTTCGTTTCAGATCAGCTGAAGGAGATTTTGAGACGGACACCGACATCGCTCTGGTGCTGGAGCTGGTGACTGGAGGAGAGCTGTTTGACAGGTACACACACAGTTCAGTATGCTGGTATCATTGATCTGGGCTGTGTGAAGACTGAATCCAGCACAGCTCAAAACATGTGAAGGACCAGGAGGACCGGTCAAATTACCAGCTCCTCTCTGCATAAAAACTGCTTCACCATTCGTTCAACATTCAGTCCTGGTGTAGTTTAGACAGCTGTTCCTAATAAAACTCAACGTAGGTTTGACTCAGTGATTCTTTTTTTGAACATGTTAGCAGGGAGTGTTTGTCTCTGGGTGAAGTGACTTCCTGGAAACTTATGTTCCCTTGAGATTTCCAGGTAGAAACTCCAGGAAGTCACCTTGTCCCCGCAGAGAAAAAACAGTTCCAGCAGGTTAGTCCCTCTGCAGCCACCCCCCGTGTTTTTGCCGGTCTATGCAACACCTTCATGAACAGGCTGGCAGTCTGCAGCCTTAATGCTAAGCTAAGCTAAGCACTGCTATCATTTTCTATTTCTGCAAATGTCTGAGCTGATTAGCTGTCTGTGATGTCTGTGTATCTATATTTTACCTTAAGGATTCCAATTAAAGTTAAATTGGACTTTTCTAGACTGAGACTCACTTCACGTCGCTTCTGACAGCTGCGTCAGATCTGTTCCTGCGTGTGAAGATTCAAACTCTCCCAGAGGAGCTTGGTGAAGATCCGCATGTTGAAATATGACCGATGCAGGCTTGAACAGCACTTTGTGTGTCTCCTGTCTCCACATGCGGTGGGTCCTGACTCGGTCTCTTTCATTGAAGCAGCTTCTTCTACACAGAGCAGCTGCTGCATGGTGTCAAACAAACACTGAATAGTTTCATTACACGTGTTGTCAGGCGGACACCAGTGAGAAGCATCACGTTTCTTATGGTGAGAATCTAAGGCAGGGACATCACCACAGAGTCAAATAAGACGGATCAGTATTCGTCAGTCCTGGGGACAAGACACAGTCCAAACAGGAATCCAAAGAACAGACTGCTGAGAAGTACGACTCTAGAAACGAGTCTGCGAAGGTGGACTGACAGTGAGAGCAACCGGGCTGAGCGGAGCCAGGTGTGAGCGAGTGTGTGCAGGTAACTGATGAAGGTGTGTGTTGTTTAACCCTGACCAGGTGAAACCAGGCTGCAGATGTGTCACAGGCAGGAAGTCGGTTTGTTTCAGTGGGATAAAAATGACCTGGAGCCGATGAACAAGAGAAATGTCCGACACAACGTTTCAGAACCGGGTCGTTCAGCTGTAAACACCGTGTTTTCCTGTTTCTAGGATCGTGGAGCGAGGCTACTACAGTGAGAGAGACGCTGCTCACGTCATCAAACAGATCCTGGAGGCTGTGGCGGTAAGTCTGCCACATTCACTGTCTGCTCCCGGTTTCAGGAAAATCCAGATCCGAGTCTGAGTGTCGCAGCAGTCAGCGTGGATCAATGCCCTGCATCCATCCCTCTGCTCATTAGATTAGTGCTCACTGTCCTCTGGGCTCAGTCTCTGCAGCTGCACACAGAGAATAGAACAGAAGTTTGACTGGTTACCCGGACCCGTGAAGTGCTGTTGAATGTAGAGAAATGGGGAAAATTACCTTTATCTTGTTCAAATCCAACTACAACTACAACTGCTCTGAAAGCGTTCTGTAAATGAGATGATTGAATTAAGTCGACAGCATTGGCTCTGAAAAAGCTCAGAAGCTCCACACGGTAAAATGTTAGTGTAACTGTGGAATTCTAACTTCTGTGCACGTCATGTGCAAGATGTTGATGTGCCAAAGATCAGACATGTTCATTCCCTTTCTGCTGTAGCTCTTCTCACTCCTGCCTCAGTCCTTCACCAGAATATAGGTTTTCTTCTAAAATCCCATTATTGCCACTATCTGTCTGTTGGGGGGGGGGTTTACATGTGTGTACCCTGGGGCCAGCTGTGAACCAGGCTAGCTTCTCCCAGATTGTGAGCACTTTCATGTTGTTGCACTTTCAGATCGACAAGAAAATAGTTCGTACTGAAATCGGCGTCCTGCTGCGTCTCTCCACCCAAAAATCGTGAGTGTCTGTCACTGTTTTACATAATGATGAACTGGAACTTCTGTGATAAGCACCGATCTGGGAATAGCGTGGGAATGCGGCGGTCGCGGGACAGGCACACGGGGCAGAGGCCAGCCAGCTCAGCCAGCCAGCCAGCGCCAGCCAGCCAGCCAGCCAGCGAGGCCAGCCAGCCATCCAGCCACGCAGCCAGCCAGCAGTCAGGCCATCCAGCCATGCCAGCCATCCATACCAGCCAGAGAGCCAGCCAGCAGCATACCAGCCATCCAGCCAGCCAGCCAGCCATCCATCCATCCATCCAGCCATCCACATCCACCATCCATCTATCCATCCATCCATCCATCCATCCATCTATTCCATCCATCCATCCATCCATCTATTCCATCCATCCATCCATCCATCCATCCATCCATCCATCCATCCATCCATCTATTCCATCCATCCATCTATTCCATCCATCCATCCATCATCTATTCCATCCATCCATCCATCCATCCATTCCATCCATCCATCCATCCATCCATCTATTCCATCCATCCATCTATTCCATCCATCCATCCATCCATCCATCCATCCATCCATCCATCTATTCCATCCATCCATCCATCCATCTATTCCATCCATCCATCTATTCCATCCATCCATCCATCTATTCCATCCATCCATCCATCCATCCATCCATTCCATCCATCTATTCCATCCATCCATCTATTCCATCCATCCATCCATCCATCCATCCATCCATCCATCCACACACCCTCAGCACACAGATACACACAATCTGCTGTAAAACCTGTTTTCTGACTGTTTCGGTTCAGATTCAGCTGAAGGAGATTTTTGAGACGGACACCGACATCGCTCTGGTGCTGGAGCTGGTGACTGGAGGAGAGCTGTTTGACAGGTACACACACAGTTCAGTATGCTGGTATCATTGATCTGGGCTGTGTGAAGACTGAATCCAGCACAGCTCAAAACATGTGAAGGACCAGGAGGACCGGTCAAATTACCAGCTCCTCTCTGAATAAAAACTGCTTCACCATTCGTTCAACATTCAGTCCTGGTGTAGTTTAGACAGCTGTTCCTAATAAACTCAACGTAGGTTTGACTCAGTGATTCTTTTTTTGAACATGTTAGCAGGGAGTGTTTGTCTCTGGGTGAAGTGACTTCCTGGAAACTTATGTTCCCTTGAGATTTCCAGGTAGAAACTCCAGGAAGTCACCTTGTCCCGCAGAGAAAAAACAGTTCCAGCAGGTTAGTCCCTCTGCAGCCACCCCCGTTGTTTTTGCCGGTCTATGCAACACCTTCATGAACCAGGCTGGCAGTCTGCAGCCTTAATGCTAAGAAGCTAAGCACTGCTATTTCTGCAAATGTCTGAGCTGATTAGCTGTCTGTGATTGTCTGTGTATCTATATTTTACCTTAAGGATTCAATTTAAAGTTAAATTGGACTTTTCTAGACTGAGACTAACTTCACGTCGCTTCTGACAGCTGCGTCAGATCTGTTCCTGCGTGTGAAGATTCAAACTCTCCCAGAGGAGCTTGGTGAAGATCCGCATGTTGAAATATGACCGATGCAGGCTTTGAACAGCACTTTGTGTGTCTCCTGTCTCCACATGCGGTGGGTCCTGACTCCGGTCTCTTTCATTGAAGCAGCTTCTTCTACACAGAGCAGCTGCTGCAGGTGTCAAACAAACACTGAATAGTTTCATTACACGTGTGTCAGGCGGACACCAGTGAGAAGCATCACGTTTCTTATGGTGAGAATCTAAGGCAGGGACATCACACAGAGTCAAATAAGACGGATCAGTATTCGTCAGTCCTGGGGACACGACACAGTCCAAACAGGAATCCAAAGAACAGACTGCTGAGAAGTACGACTCTAGAAACGAGTTCTGCGAAGGTGGACTGACAGTGAGAGCAACCGGGCTGAGCGGAGCCAGGTGTGAGCGAGTGTGTTGCAGGTAACTGATGAAGGTGTGTGTTGTTTAACCCTGACCAGGTGAAACCAGGCTGCAGATGTGTCACAGGCAGGAAGTCGTGTTGTTTCAGTGGGATAAAATGACCTGGAGCCGATGAACAAGAGAAATGTCCGACACAACGTTTCAGAACCGGGTCGTTCAGCTGTAAACACCGTGTTTTCCTGTTTCTAGGATCGTGGAGCGAGGCTACTACAGTGAGAGAGACGCTGCTCACGTCATCAAACAGATCCTGGAGGCTGTGGCGGTAAGTCTGCCACATTCAATGTCTGCTACCGGTTTCAGGAAAATCCAGATCCGAGTCTGAGTGTCGCAGCAGTCAGCGTGGATCAATGCCCTGCATCCATCCCTCTGCTCATTAGATTAGTGCTCACTGTCCTCTGGGCTCAGTCTCTGCAGCTGCACACAGAGAATAGAACAGAAGTTTGACTGTATGATCAGTTGTGGTGAAATGAAATGTGCTTTAAATGTCAAAGAGGAAACAGAAGCTTTTGTAAAAAGAATAAAGAACAAAACTGTAAATGCAATAGAAGGTACAGTCCAAGTTGGAATTTGAATACTTTATACTTCTACTAGTTCTACTCTACTACGTGTACTGGTATCTAACAGCTTCAGTTACTGTGCAGATTCCTATTGTTCAAACTAAAATAAACTCAGTTAAAAGAAGTTGAGATATCAGTCAAATCATTTCTACCTTTACCAGCTACGACTCCTTAATGCTTCTCATCCAACAATATATATTTGAATTCAGGACTTTACTTGTCTACAAGTTTCTCTTGAGCACAGACTGAACTGCTCCTTAAGGGTGATCAGCTACATGTAGGAGTCGATCCTCCTCCAGCTGATGAATCACAAGCTTCCTGCTCGACTGCAGATTAATCAAACGTCAACGTGGCTCAGAATCATATTCAAATGTCAACATGTGATGTTAGAAACCACGAGGCGTTCACTGACACAAAGTTGCACCGTGTGAGCGGAAATATTAGTAATAATGAGAGGACGCTCTGCCTGACAAGACAAACTCAGGGGATCACAGGCACCTGTGGCTTGAAATATTTCTGGGAGGTTTGTTGAAACTGAGGCTGAGACGTGTCTCAAATGATCGATCATGTAATTCATTCAATTCAGTTGATTCAATACATGTGTTTGAATCAATGTGTTGCAGTTGTTGCGGTTGGTTTAGTTGCTGCGGTTGGTTTAGTTGCTGCAGTTTGTTTAGTTGCTGCAGCTGGTTTAGTTGCTGCAGTTTGTTTAGTTGCTGCAGCTGGTTTAGTTTCTGCAGTTTGTTTAGTTGCTGTAGTTTGTTTAGTTGCTGCAGCTGGTTTAGTTGTTGCAGCTGGTTTAGTTGCTGTAGTTTGTTTAGTTGTTGCAGCTGGTTTAGTTGCTGTAGTTTGTTTAGTTGTTGCAGCTGGTTTAGTTGCTGTAGTTTGTTTAGTTGTTGCAGCTGGTTTAGTTGCTGTAGTTTGTTTAGTTGTTGCAGCTGGTTTAGTTGCTGTAGTTGTTTAGTTGTTGCAGCTGGTTTAGTTGCTGTAGTTGGTTTAGTTGCTGTAGTTTGTTTAGTTGTTGCAGCTGGTTTAGTTGCTGTAGTTGGTTTAGTTGCTGCAGTTGGTTTAGTTGGTTTAGTTGCTGCAGCTGGTTTAGTTGCTGTAGTTGGTTTAGTTGGTGCAATTGTAGGTGTTGCTGGCAGCCGACAGTGTTGTTGCACATGGCAGCAGCTGCAGGTCTCTTATGTAACAGCAGCTTCCATCCTGCTGCTGAACAGATTAAAACCAGAGAGGATTAACACACACACACACACACACACACACACACACACACACACACACACACACACACACACACACACACACACACTCACACACTCACACACACACACACACACACACACTCACACACTCACACACACACACTGACCTACATTCACCACGCAGGGAAACATACGCCTATTTACGTGTGAGTGTGTGGAAACACCGCCGACCAGAGAACAGTAGAACAGCTGAAGCCGGTTCACGGCTCGGTCTCCTCCGAACATCGGGACAAACTACGTTGTGATATGTTGTCATGTGAAACACAGACGGGGACAAGGTGGGGAGGAGAGAACCCTGAAGAATAAATGATGAGCGCAGGCTGTGTCACGTTCAAAAATGATTCAGGATCAGGTTAAACTCTGGGAGCAGGAAGTGAGGTTTCAGAGAGCAGGAGGGGATGCTGGGAGCTGTAGGAAGAGACCATCTGTCAGTTCACAGTTTCAGTCCATCCTGCCAGGTCCTCCACAGCTCCCTCCCCCACCCCCAACGCTCTGTGCACGTGGTAACCCTGTGATGTTTGTGTGTTTCAGTATTTACACGAGAACGGCGTGGTGCATCGGGACCTGAAACCTGAGAACCTGCTGTACGCTGACCTGTCGCTGGACGCGCCTCTGAAGATAGGTAACAAACAGCTGCTTCCATTCAGCAGGGCTCCTGTCCGGATCGTTGAGTTGCTGTCAGTGGAAGGAGCGTGGTCTGTTTGGTTGGAGCAGGGTGTGAGTGTGTATGCTGACAACTGAACACACCGACTTTTTAACCCGAACGATGTACTCGAATGTGGCACACAGGCTGCAGTGGCCCGGGGAGCCCAGTGTTGGCTCAGTGTCATCTGGAGAAGTCTCCAGATGGTCGAACAGTTCACATTCAGCCTCCACCAACAGCTCCCTGCCTCCACCTCCACCCTGCTCTGCTTCACCCACTCGTTTCTCTTTAAATAGAAAAACACATCAATGCAAAACCAGGTTTTTTTATCTGAAACCCTCCACAGTTACTGTAAAGGGAGAAGAACGGGTCTTTATTTTACTTCTGCTCAGTAAAACGTCTCGTGTCTTTCAGCCGACTTCGGTCTCTCCAAAATCATTGATGACCAGGTGACCATGAAGACCGTCTGTGGTACTCCTGGGTACTGCGGTGAGTACACAGAAGTCCCCTGGCTACCTGCTGAGGTGTCCTTGGACAAGACACTGAAACCCAGTAGTAGCGCCGACATGTACTGTCTGGCAGCTGTCCAACCACGATTTCTCCGTGGGATCAATAAAGTATTCTTCATCATTTATTCGTACCAGTATAACATTGTGTAGTAGCTGTAGTGGGTGGTAGAGGATCACAGTACTTGGTAGTGTTAGTCACAGAAGCAGTGAAGGCCCGTGTTGCTGTGGTGTCCTGAAGCAGGCAGTGATGCCTTCACTGCAGGCTCCACTCTGTGGGATTTCAGATGACTGTCAGTTCGAGCTTGTTTCAGCCATCTGGCTCCTCTGTCTGCAGCTCCAGAGATCCTGCGGGGAAACGCGTATGGGCCTGAGGTGGACATGTGGTCGGTGGGCGTCATCCTGTACATCCTGTGAGTCCATTAACACCTCGCTGCCAGTCCACACACACACACACACACACACACACACACACACACACACACACACTTTTCAATACTGACTCATTTCTATCAGAATAACTATTCTGGTTTCTGGTTTCTTAAGAAGTTATGTTGAATATATAACAAAGGGATTTTATTACAACCTGGTCTAAAAACAGAAGACACAGGGAACCAACTAGACGGGGAATCACGACAGAAACTGACAAGCAGTGAAACAAAGTGACAAACTAAAGAGACCCGAAATGTGGTGAAGAGCAAAGTAACAAACAAAGTGACGACCAAAAACCCTCTGCACTAACGCAGGTCAAATACACCAAATAGTACCAACAGAAAACCCAAAATACAAACAAACTACAAAGGGACCAACAAAAATCACAGACACAAGGCAAAGTATTCACTAATAACTGCTCTAATGCAGACAAAACCCAACAAACTAACTCAAAATACAAAGTACCAACAAAAATCACAGCAAGAGACAGGAAAACCAACTCAAAGTCCAAAAAACAGGGGCAAGATCCAGGGTGAAACAAACAGTGGTGAATCCACGAGAAAGTCCACAAGAGAGTCTGTGAGAGAGTCTGTGAGAGTCCGTGAGAGAGTCCGTGAGAGAGTCCACAAGAGAGTCTGTAAGAGAGTCCGTGAGAGAGTCCGCAAGAGAGTCTGTAAGAGAGTCCGTGAGAGAGTCCGCAAGAGAGTCCACAAGAGAGTCTGTAAGAGAGTCCGTGAGAGAGTCCGTGAGAGAGTCCACAAGAGAGTCTATGAGAGAGTCCACGAGAGAGTCCGTGAGAGGGTCCACGTGCAAACAAATCCTGTGTATAGTTTAACAAACCAGTGACAAACAAGACTGGAGGGGCTTTTAAAGGAACGGGAACACACAGGTGAAACAAATAATTAACGTTCAGGAGAGTGGAGGCTGAGGAAGAACCTAAAGTAAGTTTTAGGTCAACTTTTTAATGACAGACTTTTAGTGTTTCTGCACAGAAAGGGAATTGATTTTATTGATTTATAATTTCCCACGATGAAAAGGAGAAGGGGAGGGGCTGAAGGCACTTTGGTATTAAGTACATTGCTCGAGTAATCAAGCAATGTACTTAAATACAGTTTGGTGGTACATGTACTTTATTTTCTGATCATTTTGAAAAGCCTGAACTGACCTGCTTCCTGTTCTCCAGACTCTGTGGGTTCGAGCCCTTCTTTGACCCCGGGGGGATCAGTACATGTACAGCCGCATCCTCAACTGCGACTACGAGTTTGTGTCTCCGTGGTGGGACGAGGTTTCCCTCAATGCCAAGGATCTGGTGAGTCCAGCTGCTGTCCAGACAAGGTGTTTTCCTTTTATTGTATATATTATGTGTATAATGTCAATTCTACCACGTGTAGAGTACATATACACAAGAGCACTGAAACATACAGTAAAACAACTCCCATATTTTAGTAAATCAGCAGTTGTATTTGTGACTAATTCTGTGAGACGTATAGGTATACCAAAGGTATAATAAGGTTCTCCCTGGAGGTTTCTGTCTTTACAGGCAGTCTGAATTTGTCTGTCTGCAGGTCAGTAAGCTGATTGTCCTCGACCCCCACAAACGCCTCAGTGTCCAGGAGGCTCTGCAGCACCCCTGGGTTCTGGGTAAAGCCGCTCGTTTCTCCCATATGGACACAACCCAGAGGAAACTACAGGAGTTCAATGCTCGACGTAAACTCAAGGTGAGCGCTCAGTGAAAACAACAAGAAGCTGATACAGCACTGACACATCCACGTAAGGAATCAACTGACTCGTGTGTGTGTGTGTGTGTGTGTGTGTGTGCTGTCAGGCTGCCATGAAGGCTGTCGTTGCCACCAGTCGGATGCACGAGGGTTCGCGGCGCCGCACCGACAGCTGTGAGATTCCAGGATCAGGGGCCTCCAGGCAGAGCAGCATGCAGCAGGACCCAGCTCCTGAGTGCACAGACCCCATCCCTGATGGCAAAGAAGCCCCGCCCCCAGAGCAGCAGCTGCCGCAGGATGACGACTTAAAGCCCGCTGACCAAACTGCCCTGAGCCCCTCCCCTCCTCGCAGCCCCAAACCGCCAAGCTCTGACGCCACCAACCCGAGCAGGCCACCGCTGAGAGCCGACGGGCTGAAACAGGCGTCTGTCCTTCCCAAAACCAAGCTGGTGCAACCCCGGCTGCCACAGAAGAGCTTCTCTGTGGTAGAGCCCGCCTCCAGGGTGGAGACAGCGTCCACCCTGCCCACACCCCCGAGTCCCAGCAGCCTCAGCAACGGCTTCGTGCAGGAGGCGGACGCCGCCAGTAAGACCGCCCACTGCCAGTGAACACCTGTCAGACCTCTCTGCTTTAGTTTCACACAGTCGCACAAAGAATGAGCTTTAGTAGGTCTTCACAAACATCTCCAATCACCGATCGGGACCAAATTGAAGTCAAATCTAATTTAAGTTCATCTGTACGACAAATTCTTCCAGTTCTGTAGCCCAGCTGCTTCGCTAACATGCTAACAGCTACGTTCTGACTGAGGCAGTTTTTCAGCTGCTGGTTTTCTGTGGAGGCCGAAGAACATTCAGGAAATCAAATCAACAAGCATTTGTCTCATATCAGGACTTCATATCTGCTCATTTTACTCTGGATAAGTAAGTAAAGAAACGCCTCTCCACATCATTTAGACTGACGTTCAGAAACGTTCCCAACGCGCTCCACTGTATGTGCCTTGCCATCAAATAAAGGTATTCAGAGACATTTATTAAAAGGTCAAGTGCACGTGTTGTAAGCAAAATGCTAGTTCTCTAGCTGTGAGCTAAACGTTGATTATTGATATTATGACAGTAGGGTTTGCAGCTGGTCTCCTGAGCTGAGATAATAGCGACTGTTAATATTCACCATATCTCAGACTGAATTAAAAGCTCAAAGGCTGCACATAATTATGCTTTAAACAATATGACACACATGCAGCATGATGCGCAAAATCTGACGCTTTCAATGAGACCACACTGCTTTTTTAAAACATGTTAAGCATCCAAATCATTTCACAAAACAACCACTTTAAAATGACGTGCCGACTTCTTCTTAGCACAGTTTGTACTGAAGTGATCAACAAATGAACCCAGCGTTGGGCTGGTAGAACATCTAGAATGAGACACCTGGTTTCTAAGTTCACAGCTCATATTGAGCTAATTTGCTGCATTGTGATCAGATTTCACTATGAAAATTAAAAAGGAACAACCTTGGTGCATTTTGAAGAAACAGCTGCACCAAGCAACGCTGGAGTCCAACAACTGCTAAAACACATTTTATTGTTCAAGCACGGATCTTTATTTAGTTTTATTCTACTGTGTTGATGCTGCACAGCTGCTCTGCCCAGTTCCCCAGTTCACATCATATCGTCTGTGTGGACCTAAGTTCAAAGGTTTGGGGCCACTCAGAGAAGTCTGTGTTTTTGAAAGAAAGGTCGATTTGATCAGGATGACTGTGCAGGCAGGTTTTATTAATGGAATATCGACGCACAGTAGACGTACAGTGCAGAGACCAACCGGTCATTACTTTACCCTTTTGCATGTTCATATTATCAGAGCTGAGGAAACTGGGACCAGTCTGACCTGTGGTCTACCACCAGTTTAGGTTCTGATATGGGACAAATGGGAACTGTGGTCTCCTCTCTGGCTTCTTCTTCTCCTGGTACAGTACTTTTCCTCGGATGCTCAGGATGGAGCTGATTGATTGTATTTTAATATACTTGGGTAAAACGTCTGCATGGACACTGAAGTGAGGGACGGGGAGAGCTTCTTCTTCCTCTGCAGCCTTTTTAGTTTCACAGCTTGTGTGTTCTGGCTTTGATGTTGCTCTGAGAGGACAAACTGGACATTTCTGGTTCTCAAAGAGACAATTAGCTTGGACTTTTTTATCCTTTCTACTCTTTACTCTTGACACCCACTGACCGTATGAGTAGACAGCGTAGCTCGCATTCAGCTAACGTGTTGTGTTCGTAAAGCTTCTAGTAAAACTTTGTGCTGTTTACACTTTATCAGCAGTGATGAGGACTTCCTGTTTGCACTGCACATAGTTTGGTTTTAGACAGATTACTCACATCCTTACAGCTCCTTAAAACCAGACACACGTTCAGTGATCAGACGTCCAAAATACCAAATTTGACCTTTGACCTTTGTTGAAGATCCAACCCTTTCATCTGATCTGAAACCACACGTTCTACCTCTTTTTCTACAGGGGCTTCCAAAACGATCAAACTGACGCAGACATCTCTTGAAAGGAAATAACGAGATGAGACGAGCAGGCCGACGGGGTTCCTCGTTTTTTAGGGAACCTGCAGCCGGCGCAGACGCCCAAACAGCACTGCAGCTTGACGAATCAGAGGAACATGTCAGGTGTCGTTTGCTGATTTAGAGATCGGACTGACAACTTTGATGAGAGTTCAGGGTGCGTTTATCAAGTGTCAACATGAGGACAGTTAAATACTTCAGTGATGTGTTTTATACCAAGGTTTAGGATCAGGTTATTGAAAAGCAGCTTTACCCAGTCACATAAACACTGTGATGGAGGACATGGCGGCTTTCTGGAAGTTTTCAGTACTCTCACTGAGGCCTGTGCAGATCTGGGACATGTGGACACTAACCATAACCATATGTTTGATTTGGGAAACCAGCTGTTTGTAAAAATGTCCGAGTAATATATGTGGAGCTGTAGGAGCTAAGGGTGATATATAGTAAAAGAGACCAATCCCTCACACCTTCCCACTGCATAACAAATGGATGTTTTCCCCGGGTTTCTCAGGCTGTTGTGCTTTTTGTTTCGTCTCAGCCACCGTACAAATCTTAGATTGTGAAGAGGAACATTTGTCCCTTTTTAAAGAGGAACAAACCCTCAGCCTAGATTTGCCGGTGTTTGCTGTCAGGTGATGATCAGCAGATTGACAGGACGTTAAAACTGCAGGTGTATTTATGCACGTGCAGAAAGTCAGACAGCAACGGCAAAGACAGTTAAAGGGCCAGTGTTGGATCAAGACGACGAGTGATCGTCAATCATCAGTGCTCCGTCTGAACAGGTAAACTTCTGCTGCTGAGTGGAGTTTGTGTTTGGCTCCTCTTTAAATAATTAGGAAGAAACACGAGTCTTCTGCTGCACTGAGGTGTTTGAACTTCTTGGAGCACACTG
The DNA here is from genome assembly GCF_900324465.2 of Anabas testudineus. NCBI lineage: Eukaryota > Metazoa > Chordata > Actinopteri > Anabantiformes > Anabantidae > Anabas > Anabas testudineus. The sequence continues at coordinate 25,589,110 of NC_046613.1, read as the reverse complement.
GATTAATAGCTGTCATGGTAAAAGCATGTAAACTGTATATTTGATTTACTTCTATACTCTTCTGTACAACATGAATATTTTGCTTGTATTTATCTCTGCCTCTGAGGGAGATTTTGGCAGTTTCGAGGTGGGCGGGCCCGAACTGTAAATGGTGTTTTTTTGTGTTTGATGAGTATACTTGTACCTTTTTTATTTGGAAGGCAGACATTTAAAGTGACAGTGTAGCAGTTTCAGCTGTTGCATGTGTATCTTTGCATGTATTGTTTAATTTTCATTGATCATATCAGATCAAAAAGTGAAGCAAAGTGAAGCGAAGCCGAGAGTTGGACTCCTGCAGGACTCTGTAACAGCAGCAGGATGTTTCAGTCTGAGGCAGGATTTAACATCACGTGTACAGTAAAGTAGAGCTGATAGAACTCACTCCCGGTGTCTGGTTTTCTTTCTTCTAGAGGTTTTTATGATTATGATCAGTTTTAATCTCAGAGCTGGAATTAACTCTCATTAGTTATTCCTGTTTATGAGAATTAGCAGCCTCTGTTACTGTTTCAGAAACACAGATGGCCTATACTCTGTACTGTCCCTGAATGCACCAAACACGTGGTGATGAGGGGCTGCCATCACTAACGTTAACAGAGAGAGCATCATCGTCACCGTTATTGATCCTGTCTGTATTTAACTGTATTTGCTCTCCTGAGACATGTGGGGCCCGTGTGACTGCTGCTGTTGCTTCTTCCTCAAAAGCAGAAATAAGAGACTGTAGGAGGAAACTGAGAGGTGGTTGAAGTTCACAAACTCCACCCAAATAAAGGTTCAAGTACTTCACAATCTTTACTCATGCTGAACTACAAACTACATGCTCTACGAGTACTGCAGGAAGACAGTACAGTACAGACGGTGAGTTTTTTAAAAGCCGCTGAACATAAATAAATGAGGTTTCGTCCACATTTGTTCCACGGGTCTGGTTCTGGTTCTCATCTGTGCATCTTTTAGCTGCAGGAACATGAACAAACACTCAGGGGCCGAGATCTCACATTATAGCAGCTAAAAATCTCAATCAGCCCTGTGAGCAGAGTCTCTGTCTGTAAACTCGTCTCTCCTGGATCGTCCCACACCAGTACGTGGACCTGGAGCTCCAGTCTGCTGCTGACACCTCCCACACCGAAGATGTGCTGTAAGCCCCACCCTCCTCTGACATCATCAGTGACACAGTGGAACCTGCTGACATCACCACCGTATCATTGACCCACCAGAGGATGTTCTGCGCAGGTGAGTTTAACCCAGTGAGGAGACAGACCAGCAGGTGAGGAGATCCCGGATCCTGATGTCGCGGTGAAGTCAGGATGTGAACAGTCGGACCAACGGAGGAACCTGACGAGAGAAGGAGGTCGAGTTTTTCAAAGTGATGGAGAAACCAGAAACCAGTGAGTCAACATTTTGTGCTGACTTGTTGAACTGTGGTTCTTTTTAAATTCGAATAAAGACAGAACCCTGGCTTTTTCAGTCTGTCTGGTTTTATGTGTGGTAGGTACAGACTCACCAGGAAACATCTGGAGGACATTCAGATGTTAAAAGTGAGGAACAAGGCAAAATATCTAAAGCAAGGAGAAGAACGTCAAAGTGAAGAGCTCTGAAAAGAGGTTTTTAAGGTTTTAAGCAGAGACACATTCACAATAGTTCTGTTTCCAAAATTAAGAGTGAGCTGAGCTACAGAGACGGGGAGGTCGGTCCACCATCGTGGAACCACTGAGGTCCAAAATTGGGATCTTTGGAGGTGAGGGGACCACAAGACGTGGTTCACTGGCAGAGCGCAGTGAGCGAGAGGGACTGTAGGCAAGGATGAGAGACTGGAGCCCTGGATGAGGGACTGTAGACCTGGATGAGGGACTGGAGCCCTGGATGAGATCAGGGTCAAAGTCCGGACTCTGTAGATCAGAGTCCGGACTTTGATGATGCAGCAGCTCCATGAAGTCAGTGGTGTAACGTGTCCTTTTTACTGATCCACATCAGTCCTCCTCTGGAGCTTTGATGGTGCAGCTGGTGACACCTTCAGTAAGACACTGCAGGAGTCAGGACCAGATATGAGCAGAGCCTGAACAATGAGCTGTGTTGTACAGTCGGGTCTGATCTTTGTGATGTTGATGATGACAGAGGAGGTGTGGTCGGTAAAGCTCAGCTGATCGTCACTGATCAGTACCAGGTTTCTGTCGGACTTAGTGGGAACAATCACTGATGTTGATGCTGATGTAGTTTTGTAACCACAGAGAACAATGAGTCCTGGATCATGTTCAGTTCTAAGAGACAAAGTCGTTTTAGAGATTCTGTCTGTCACAGTGTGTGCACATAGAAACTACAGAACTTTTAATGTTAGGACAAAGTCACGGCTGTGTGAAGACATCAAACTGAAGGTTAAAGGTTAAAGCAAACTGCTAATTAAATGTAACACAGCAGCAGCTGGATGTGAGAAAGACCTCTGTCAGACCTGTGAACACACATTAGTCCAGTTTGGTTTATTAAAACGCCTCTTTCCAGATTCCGTTTCATGTCACTTTTTTTTTGATTTGTCACATCCTCTTACAGTCTGAGTCGCAGCAGCGTTTCAGGCCACTGCCCTTATCTGACAGAGACTTTGCATATGTTACATACAAAACACAAGTGAGACGCCTCTTACTGTAAGTCCTGATGATTTTAGCTGCAGCTGCAGCCAAACGTGACGCAACAGTTCCTGAACAGTTGGTTTTAAATAAAACAGTGGTCAGCCGAGCTTCAGCAGTACAACAGTCCACCCAGAGGTTGAAAACTGAGCCAGCTGTAAAAATAAGAAGTCACTTGTATTTTTAAAACGTTTGCTGACTGGTTATTGCTCACTCCCTCACAGTCTATCCATCGTTACGGCCACATTAGGTCTCATAACGCTGCTGCCTGCAGATTCCAGCCATCGCATGTTAATATATTTTGAATTCAGTTTGTGCCAGAGACACAAAAATGAGTGCTGGTTTAACCCAGAACCAGGGCTTCATACACGGATCATAGTTTTTCCGTTTCTGTGTCACCTACAGAGTTTCTGTTATTTCACAGACAACTTGGGAATTTCACTTTGTGCTGTGACTTTGTTGATTCGTGTTTTTTGTATCTGAATTAGTCATTTTAGGGGTTTTTGAAGAAGCGGAGGTGTAAAGAAACCAACCTGTTGTGTTGTTGGGACTGTAAGTATCCTCCCCAGCGTTCACCAGCAGCTGAGTTCCTGCACTGAAAACCATCGAGTAGGATCCAGACTGTCTGGTGGCTGAAACAGACCAACATCTACAAGAGCAGGAAAAATGACAATTAACGGGTACAGGTAGGATCAGGACAGGTGATTAAAGGAGCAGTTCGTCTGTTTCTGTGTGATCTCACCCCAGGATGATGATGAAGATCACTGCTGAGTCCATCCCGAGGCCAATCCAACAATCAGCTCTGAGTCCTGAAATCCACCTAAAGCTGTTATAGTGACATGAAAATCATAGAAGAGTCCCGATGACTCACTTTACTTTAAAGTAACCTCCCTTTAGGAAATTCTTTGTTTGTACTAATACACGAAAAGATCCAATTACAGTTGTTATTTGATTTCAAATGAACATACGTCTTAACATCAGCTCCTCGTCATAGTGTTCTATTACCTTAAATAAAAATGCTGATCTGTGCCTTAAATACACCCAGTGGTTTTATTCTGAATGAAAATATCCAGATTCATCAAACTACAGCTCTGAAGTGTCGTATTTTTGGATTTACCTTGGAAGATTGTATTTGCTGCTGCTAGTGTGAATCCTGCAGATCTCCTCTGTGAAATCCAGAGACTCTGAGTCTGGACAACAGAAACACGAGAAACTGTTGGAGCAGAAAACCGACAGAGTCTCCAGAGGAGAGAAGCTGCTGCTCTGGGATCAGGTCGACCGTTGGTTCAGTCCGTTAGTGTAGGACAGAAAAACAGGACATTTCCCCTTTTCTGTTGTTGATTCAAGTGTTGACATGAAGTGAGATCCATGTGTCCAACGGCCAACAACATCGACTGAACACTAAGGCTCTCTGCTCTCACTGGTTTCTATTAAAAACTCCTTTAAAAAACAGGACAAGTTAAACACAGTCCCATAAAACCGGTTCCTTCGTTTACACAGACCTTCTTAAATGGATCAGGACAAAATGGGCACAGACACACTTCCTGTTTTTGTTTCTTAACTGAGTTGAAGCAACAAATGTTTACACTTATTTGATTCAGGGGCCCCGACCCAGGGGTCTGTGTTCAGTAATCCACCCATGACTACTCATCAGATAAACTGGTTGACAAAATCACATGGTTAGAGACACAATAAATCCTCCATTGTGCAGAATACTCATATTTGTATCAGTGAAAACTTCTATTTACATATTTCCACCTCGTGTGTTTGGTTAATGTAACGCGACCACATCTTGTTACGGTTGACACTGTTATTCATCCCACCTGTGTGTCTGGGTTTAATATTTCCTCTCGTGGGATGAATGTGTCCCCGGGTGTCTGCTGCTGTGAAATCACCAAAAAAAACCAACCAGAGATCACAGTAACGGACGAATCCATTCTTTGTCAATGAAATGTGCCACACAAATAATTTGGTCATGGAAATGGTGTCATTTCTACTGGTGGTGTAATTCTCTTCTATTTTAATATATATTCTGCATATTTGACATTTACACTGTCGCACAGTTATAGAACTCCACTTTTATTCTAATATATTTATAATATTTACTAAATTGTCACATTATCAAGATGTTATTATTAATTGAAATCACTTGTCAACATAAACAAACAAACAAATAAAAAGAATCAAAATAAAAAACTTTATTCAACTTTTTCTTGATATGTAGCTAGCGAACGTTAGCTAGGCGCAGAGCAACAAGTGCAGCAGGTTTTTATTTCTATTTCTTATTATTATCATGGATCAGCTTCAGTCTGTGGAGCTGAAACCTCTCTTCAAGCTAATGAGCTCAGAGGAGAATTAAAAACACCTCGACCACCTGGACCTTGAATATTATATTATTATTGTGTTCATAAGACGTTTTTACACCCGTTCCTGGGTTTTATACAAAGCTGATAAACAAATGGACATTTAACATGTAAACACTCTTCATGGCCTCAATATGATTTCAAATCATTCTGATATGTTTGATATACGACTTTTAATTGACTATTTTAACATTAACTTTACTGTGTGTGAGTTCTCATTTAGGAGTCAGGTTATAAGTAATGGGCATCGTATTATATATATTATATATAGAATTCTAACTGTGAATTCTATAATTCCAGCTCAAGTCACTTTAGGTGATGGTTGAAAAGACGTCTCCTTTTTCTAAAAGTGTGTCTTAAATAGGAGGAAAAGATGCAAGGGAAGGGAACAAGGAGACAGTTTAAGGTAATGAGGAGCTCCAAGGTTCTGGACTGGTATTGATTCTGATTGGACTTTGAGTGACAATAATTCCAGTTTGACAAAGAACAGTTCTCAGTGTTAAGAAGCCGTTTTCATGGATTCAGGCTACACACATCTGGACTGGACTTGTACATTTATGTTATCAGTAACTTCAGGTTCTAGTACTTTAACTTCTACTTGTAGTGACAGACTTTTTTAGGCAAAAACGTTGGTGGACGTCTGCTCCGTCCGCTTAACCGGAATATTGGAAGTTTTAAACTGGTCTTTTCCCTGGAAACACAGGACAAGTGAGTGTTTGTAAGTCACCGACCTGGGCTGGAACAGCATTTCTGTTGTTATTCTAGGAGCCACATACACAGAGTGAAAGAAGAGATGACAGACTCACATTTATTCCCGTCTGTGTTGAAAATGAAAATACAAATGTCAGAGACTAATAGAGTTAACAGTAGGTTAATTAAAGCGTTACTACTGAGAACACAAAGGCAATACAAAAACACAGATGTTTCATGAATTCATTCTTCATGTTTAGCCGAGTTTCAACTCCTCTGAGACAATATTATCAGCTTCATGAAGGAGGATTTAGTGCAGGGCTGCTGGATTGGACTGACTTAGTGTGAGCTGGGTGTTCCTAATAAACTGAAAACTGATGCAGACATGAAATGAGCTCACAACAAAACAAAGGAAAACTGTTGTCAGATGATCCATTCAAGGTCAGGTCCAGTATGGGTCAGATGGTCCATTCAAGGTCAGATGGTCCAGTATCAGTCAGATGATCCATTCAAGGTCAGGTCCAGTATGGGTCAGATGGTCCAGTATGGGTCAGATGGTCCAGTATGGGTCAGATGGTCCAGTATGGGTCAGATGGTCCTTTCAAGGTCAGGTCCAGTATGGGTCAGATGGTCCAGTATGGGTCAGATGGTCCTGTCAAGGTCAGGTCCAGTATGGGTCAGATGGTCCATTCAAGGTCAGATGGTTCAGTATCAGTCAGATGATCCATTCAAGGTCAGGTCCAGTATGGGTCAGATGGTCCATTCAAGGTCAGATGGTTCAATATCAGTCAGATGATCCATTCAAGGTCAGATGGTCCAGTATGGGTCAGATGGTCCTTTCAAGGTCAGGTCCAGTATGGGTCAGATGGTCCAGTATAGGTCAGATGGTCCATTCAAGGTCTAATGATCAGGATCAGCTGACTTCCCCTGGTTCCCCTGCTGCTCGTCGCCCTGACCCTGACTCATCCCACAGTAATAAACTGCTGAGTCGCTGAACTCGGAGCCGCGCAGCAGCAGAGACCCGTCGGTGGCGGCTGAGACTTTACTGGGCCGAACCCTGGAGCCATACTTCACACTGGAGCCGTCTGTAGGCCTGAAGGTAAGCAGCAGGTGGGGACGCTGTCCTGCTACCTTCCTGTACCAGCTGACCGTGGAGGAGGCGTTGATGTTGGTGGTGGAGTTGTCCAGCAGGGGGCAGTGCAGGGTGGCGTCCTCCCCGACTCTCACTTGTACGGTGGAGGCTGGCAGGTGTCCGGTGGCACAGAGCTCTATGCAGCAACCTGAGAAACAGTTCAAGTTAAAGTCAGAGATGGAGACAACCCGAATGGAAAAGTTCAGAAAAATCCAGTGGTTGACTAAACCAAACTAAACTGAACTGAACTAAACTACACTAAACTAAACTACACTAAACTAAACTACACGAAACGAAACGAAACGAAACTAAAGTAAACTGAACTAAACCGAACGAAATGAAACAAACTAAACTAAACTGAACTAAAGTAAAGTAAAGTAAAGTAAAGTGAACTAAACTAAAGTAAACTAAAGTGAACTAAACTAAAGTAAACTAAACTAAACTAAAGTAAACTAAACTAAACTAAAGTGAACGAAACTAAAGCGAACTATAATGAACTGAACTGAACTAAACTAAACTAAACTAAACTAAAGTAAACTAAAGTAAACTAAACTAAACTAAACTCAACTCAACTCAACTAAACTAAACTAAACTAAAGTAAACTGAACTAAACTAAACTAAAGTAAACTGAACTAAACCGAACGAAATGAAACAAACTAAACTAAACTGAACTAAAGTAAAGTAAAGTAAAGTAAAGTAAAGTAAAGTAAAGTGAACTAAACTAAAGTAAACTAAACTAAACTAAAGTAAACTAAACTAAACTAAAGTAAACTAAACTAAAGTGAACGAAACTAAAGCGAACTATAATGAACTGAACTGAACTAAACTAAACTAAACTAAACTAAACTAAACTAAAGTAAACTAAACTAAACTAAACTAAACTAAACTAAACTAAACTAAACTAAACTAAAGTAAACTAAACTAAAGTGAACTAAACTAAACTAAACTCAACTCAACTAAAGTGAACTAAAGTAAACTAAAGTAAACTAAAGTGAACTAAACTAAACTAAACTCAACTAAACTAAAGTGAACTAAAGTAAACTAAAGTAAACTAAACTCAACTCAAGTGAACTAAATTAAACTGAACTAAACTAAACTAAAGTGAACTAAAGTAAACTAAAGTAAACTAAAGTAAAGTAAACTAAACTAAACTAAACTCAACTAAAGTAAAGTAAACTAAACTAAAGTGAACTAAAGTGAACTGAACTAAACTAAACTAAAGTAAACTGAACTGAACTGAATTAAACTAAACTAAACTAAACTAAACTAAACTAAACTAAACTGAACTGAATTAAACTAAACTAAACTAAACTAAACTAAACTGAACTGAATTAAACTAAACTAAACTAAACTAAACTAAACTGAACTGAACTGAATTAAACTAAACTAAACTAAACTAAACTAAACTGAACTGAATTAAACTAAACTAAACTGAACTAAACTAAACTAAACTAAACTAAACTAAACTAAACTAAACTAAACTAAAGTAAAGTAAACTCAACTCAACTCAACTAAACTAAACTAAACTAAACTAAACTAAACTAAACTAAACTGAACTAAAGTAAACTAAACTAAAGAAAACTAAAGTAAAGTAAAGTAAAGTAAACTAAACTAAAGTGAACTAAACTAAAGTGAACTAAACTAAAGCGACCTAAACTGAACTAAGGTCGCTTTCACACCTTAATTCGTTTGTTTTGGTCCGAATCAGTTGATGACTTTGTATCATTGTAGCAGTTTCTCTTCGGTTCGGTTTCGTTTCACACAGAGTAAAAATCCAAACGAACCAAAACACGTCACTTCAAACTACGTAAGAACGTCCTCTCCTCTTATTGGTCAGATTGTTTCTGCTGCGGAAAATAAAAAGTAAATAAAGGAAGAAGATAAAGTGTTGTTCTACTGTACGTTTGTGTGACAGGAGAGAGATGATTTAACTATAAATGTTAATGCAGATCGATCATCCCGTTCATTATTGTTTATTACGTTACATCGCTTGCAGAGTCATCAGACCTGGTGTCTGTGAGACACTTCACCTCCTCACGTCTCCACATTTGTCCTCCATTAATCAGACAGCATGTTTTTGTTGGACAAACGAAAGAAATGTGAATCTACACACTACACAAAGTCCTCAAAACACGAGATTCATAGCGTTTGGTCCCGTTTTGGTTCGGTACGCGTTCCCACCAGGAGGACCGCACCAGAGTTCGCTAGATGATGCGGATCGAGACCACCTCATTTTGGGGGTCTCGGTGCGGTTGTTTTGGTCCGCACTCGAGTGCGATTACCGTGTTCACACCGGACAAAACGAACCGAACCAAGAGGGAAAACGAACTTGAGTCCGATTTAATCGAACTAAATCCTGTAGGTGTGAAAGCGACCTAAAGTAAACTAAACTAAAGTAAACTAAACTAAACTAAAGTGAACTAAACTAAAGTAAACTAAACTAAACTAAAGTAAACTAAACTAAACTAAACTAAACTAAACTAAAGTAAACTAAACTAAAGTAAACTAAACTAAACTAAAGTGAACTAAACTAAAGTGAACTAAACTAAACTAAACTGAACTAAAGTAAACTAAAGTGAACTAAAGTAAACTAAACTAAAGTAAACTAAACTAAACTAAACTAAACTAAAGTAAACTAAAGTGAACTAAAGTAAACTAAAGTAAACTAAAGTGAACTAAACTAAACTAAACTCAACTAAACTAAAGTGAACTAAAGTAAACTAAAGTAAACTAAAGTGAACTAAACTAAACTAAACTCAACTAAACTAAAGTGAACTAAAGTAAACTAAAGTAAACTAAACTCAACTCAAGTGAACTAAATTAAACTGAACTAAACTAAACTAAAGTGAACTAAAGTAAACTAAAGTAAACTAAAGTAAAGTAAACTAAACTAAACTAAACTAAACTAAAGTAAAGTAAACTAAACTAAAGTGAACTAAAGTGAACTGAACTAAACTAAACTAAAGTAAACTGAACTGAACTGAATTAAACTAAACTAAACTAAACTAAACTAAACTAAACTAAACTGAACTGAATTAAACTAAACTAAACTAAACTAAACTAAACTAAAGTAAACTAAACTAAAGTGAACTAAAGTGAACTGAACTAAACTAAACTAAACTAAACTGAACTGAACTGAATTAAACTAAACTAAACTAAACTAAACTAAACTAAACTAAACTGAACTGAATTAAACTAAACTAAACTAAACTAAACTAAACTAAAGTAAACTATAGTGAACTAAAGTAAACTAAACTAAACTAAACTAAACTGAACTGAATTAAACTAAACTAAACTAAACTAAACTAAACTGAACTAAACTGAACTGAACTGAATTAAACTAAACTAAACTAAACTAAACTAAACTGAACTGAATTAAACTAAACTAAACTAAACTAAACTAAACTAAACTAAACTAAACTAAACTAAACTAAACTAAACTAAAGTAAACTCAACTCAACTAAACTAAACTAAACTAAACTAAACTAAACTAAACTAAAGTGAACTAAAGTAAACTAAACTAAAGTAAACTAAAGTAAAGTAAAGTAAAGTAAACTAAACTAAAGTGAACTAAACTAAAGTGAACTAAACTAAACTAAACTAAACTAAACTAAACTAAACTAAACTAAACTAAACTAAACTAAAGTAAACTAAACTAAAGTAAACTAAACTAAAGTGAACTAAACTAAACTAAACTGAACTAAAGTAAACTAAAGTGAACTAAAGTAAACTAAACTAAAGAAAACTAAAGTAAAGTAAAGTAAACTAAACTAAACTAAAGTGAACTAAACTAAAGTGAACTAAACTAAACTGAACTGAACTGAATTAAACTAAACTGAACTGAACTGAACTGAACTGAACTGAATTAAACTAAACTGAACTAAACTAAACTAAAGTAAACTATAGTGAACTAAAGTAAACTAAACTAAACTAAACTAAACTAAACTAAACTAAACTAAACTAAACTAAACTGAACTGAACTGAACTAAACTAAACTAAACTAAACTAAACTAAACTAAACTGAACTGAACTGAACTAAACTAAACTAAACTAAACTGAACTAAACTAAACTGTTACGAACTGACTGACGGGACGAACGAGTAAGAACAAAAATATATATTTATTAACAAAAAGGGCAGGGGACACAGGGAACTAACAAACACTAACAAAGTATCAAAAGAAAACACTGTGGAATCACAGGTAAAACTCAAACCATAACTCTAACTACAACATACAAAGTACCAACTAATAAACATGCACTAATGTGGACATGAAACCAACAAACTAAATGTACAAAGTGACAAACCAAAATCACTGCGCAAGGCAGGCAAACAGGAACAAAACATACAAAACTAACAGGACAAAGTATCAACTGAAAAACACTGCATGAACGCAGACCGAACAAATCAAACCGACAAACCAAAAACAGAAGAGTGCCTCACAGACAAACCAACAAACAAACAGACCGACCAGATTGTGGAGGAGTAGTGTGCAGCATAAATGAATAAGTGTCATGAATGAGCGTGAAAGTCAACAAACCAGCAATGAGCAGAGAACTGAGGGGTGCTTTTAAAACAAAGGGATGCGCAGGTGAAATGAGTCAATAATTAGTCCAGACTGTGGAGGGTGGGGGGAAGAGGAAGTCCATATATGGGTGTGTGGCAGGAGAGTGAGACCGAACAAAACCAAACCAAAAGACAGGGCCAGAGGGAGGAACTGTAACACTAACCTAAACTAAAGTAAACTCAACTAAAGTAAACTGAACTAAAGTAAACTAAACTAAACTAAAGTAAACTAAACTAAACTAAACTAAACTAAACTAAAGTAAACTAAACTAAACTAAACTAAACTCAACTCAACTCAACTCAACTCAACTAAAGTAAACTAAACTAAAGTAAACTGAACTAAACTAAAGTAAACTAAACTAAACTAAACTAAACTAAACTAAACTAAACTAAACTAAACTAAACTGAACTAAACTAAACTAAAGTAAACTATAGTGAACTAAAGTAAACTAAACTAAACTAAACTAAACTAAACTAAACTAAACTAAACTAAACTGAACTGAATTAAACTAAACTAAACTAAACTAAACTAAACTAAAGTAAACTAAACTAAACTAAACTAAAGTAAACTAAACTAAACTAAACTAAACTAAAGTAAACTAAACTAAACTAAAGTAAACTAAACTAAACTAAAGTAAACTAAACTAAACTAAACTGAACTAAACTAAACTGAACTAAACTAAAGTAAACTAAACTAAACTAAACTAAACTAAAGTAAACTAAACTAAACTAAACTAAACTAAACTAAAGTAAACTAAACTAAACTAAACTAAACTAAACTAAACTAAACTAAACTAAACTAAACTAAACTAAAGTGAACTAAACTAAACTAAACTAAACTAAAGTAAAGTAAAGTAAACTAAACTAAACTAAACTAAACTAAACTAAAGTGAACTAAACTAAACTAAACTAAACTAAACTAAACTAAACTAAACTAAACTAAACTAAACTAAACTAAACTAAAGTAAACTGAACTAAACTAAAGTGAACTAAACTAAACTAAACTAAACTGAACTGAACTGAACTAAACTAAACTAAACTAAACTAAAGTAAACTAAACTAAACTAAACTAAACTAAACTAAACTAAACTAAACTAAAGTAAACTAAACTAAACTAAAGTAAACTAAACTAAACTAAACTAAACTAAACTAAACTGAACTGAACTGAATTAAACTAAACTAAACTAAACTAAACTAAACTAAACTAAACTAAACTAAACTAAAGTAAACTAAACTAAACTAAACTAAACTAAACTAAACTAAACTAAACTAAACTAAACTAAACTCAACTAAACTAAACTAAACTAAACTAAAGTAAACTAAACTAAACTAAACTAAACTAAACTAAAGTGAACTAAACTAAACTAAAGTAAACTAAACTAAAGTAAACTAAACTAAAGTAAACTAAACTAAAGTGAACTAAACTAAACTAAACTCAACTAAACTAAAGTGAACTAAAGTAAACTAAAGTAAACTAAACTCAACTCAACTAAAGTGAACTAAATTAAACTGAACTAAACTAAAGTGAACTGAACTGAACTGAACTAAACTGAACTAAAGTAAACTGAACTGAACTAAACTAAACTAAACTAAACTAATTTAAACTAAACTAAACTAAACTAAACTCAACTCAACTCAACTAAACTAAAGTAAACTAAAGTAAACTAAAGTGAACTAAACTAAACTAAACTCAACTCAACTAAAGTGAACTAAAGTAGAGTAAACTAAACTAAAGTAAACTAAACTAAAGTAAACTAAACTAAAGTGAACTAAACTAAACTAAACTAAACTAAACTGAACTGAACTCAACTCAACTCAACTAAACTAAACTCAACTAAACTCAACTAGAGTAAACTGAACTAAAGTAAACTAAACTAAACTGAACTAAAGTAAACTAAACTAAAGTGAACTAAACTAAAGTGAACTAAACTAAACTAAACTCAACTCAACTAAAGTGAACTAAATTAAACTGAACTAAACTAAACTAAACTAAACTAAAGTAAACTAAAGTGAACTAAACTACAGTAAAGTAACCTAAACTAAACTAAAGTAAACTAAACTAAACTAAACTAAAGTAAACTAACTAAAGTGAACTAAACTAAAGTAAACTAACTAAAGTGAACTAAACTAAAGTAAACTAAACTAAAGTGAACTAAACTAAACTCAACTCAACTCAACTAAAGTGAACTAAAGTAAACTGAACTAAACTAAACTAAACTGAACTGAACTGAACTGAACTAAACTAAACTAAAGTAAACTGAACTGAACTGAACTAAACTAAACTAAACTAAACTAAACTAAACTAAACTAAAGTAAACTAAAGTAAAGTAAACTAAACTAAACTAAACTAAACTGAACTGAACTAAACTAAACTAAACTGAACTAAACTAAACTAAACTAAAGTAAACTGAACTAAACTAAACTAAACTAAACTAAACTAAACTAAACTAAACTAAACTAAACTAAACTAAACTAAAGTAAACTAAACTAAACTAAACTAAACTAAACTAAAGTGAACTAAACTAAACTAAACTAAACTAAACTAAAGTAAACTAAACTAAACTCAACTCAACTCAACTAAAGTGAACTAAAGTAGAGTAAACTAAAGTAAACTAAACTAAAGTAAACTAAAGTGAACTAAACTAAAGTAAACTAAACTAAAGTAAAGTAAACTAAAGTGAACTAAACTAAAGTAAACTAAACTAAAGTAAAGTAAACTAAAGTGAACTAAACTAAACTAAACTAAACTAAACTGAACTGAACTGAACTAAACTCAACTAGAGTAAACTGAACTAAAGTAAACTAAACTAAACTGAACTAAACTAAACTGAACTAAAGTAAACTAAACTAAAGTGAACTAAACTAAACTCAACTCAACTAAAGTGAACTAAATTAAACTGAACTAAACTAAACTAAACTAAACTAAACTAAACTAAAGTGAACTAAACTACAGTAAACTAAACTAAAGTAAACTAAACTAAAGTAAACTAAAGTGAACTAAACTACAGTAAACTAAACTAAAGTGAACTAAACTACAGTAAACTAAACTAAAGTAACCTAAACTAAACTAAACTAAAGTAAACTAAACTAAAGTGAACTAAACTAAAGTAAACTAAACTAAACTAAACTAATGTAAACTAAAGTAAACTAAAGTGAACTAAACTACAGTAAACTAAACTAAAGTAACCTAAACTAAACTAAAGTAAACTAAACTAAAGTGAACTAAACTAAAGTAAACTAAAGTAAACTAAACTAAACCAAACTAAACTAAACTAAACTAAAGTAAACTGAACTAAAGTAAACTAAACTAAAGTGAACTAAACTAAACTCAACTCAACTCAACTAAAGTGAACTAAACTAAACTAAACTAAACTAAACTAAACTAAACTAAACTAAACTAAACTAAAGTAAACTAAACTAAAGTGAACTAAACTAAAGTAAACTAAACTAAACTCAACTCAACTCAACTAAAGTGAACTAAACTAAACTAAACTAAACTAAAGTGAACTAAACTAAACTAAACTAAACTAAACTAAACTAAACTAAACTAAACTAAACTGAACTAAACTAAACTAAACTAAAGTAAACTAAACTAAACTAAACAAAACTAAACTAAAGTGAACTAAACTAAACTAAACTAAACTAAAGTAAACTAAACTAAACTAAACTAAACTAAACTAAAGTAAACTAAACTAAAGTAAACTAAACTAAAGTAAACTAAACTAAACTCAACTCAACTCAACTAAAGTGAACTAAACTAAACTAAACTAAACTAAACTAAACTAAACTAAACTAAACTAAACTAAACTAAACTAAAGTAAACTAAACTAAAGTAAACTAAACTAAAGTAAACTAAACTAAACTCAACTCAACTCAACTAAAGTGAACTAAACTAAACTAAACTAAACTAAAGTGAACTAAACTAAACTAAACTAAACTAAAGTAAACTAAACTAAAGTAAACTAAACTAAACTCAACTCAACTCAACTAAAGTGAACTAAACTAAACTAAACTAAACTAAACTAAAGTAAACTGAACTGAACTAAACTAAACTAAAGTAAACTAAACTAAACTAAACTAAACTAAACTAAACTAAACTAAACTAAACTAAACTGAACTAAACTAAACTAAACTAAACTAAACTAAACTAAACTAAACTAAACTAAACTAAACTAAACTAAACTAAACTAAAGTAAACTGAACTAAACTAAACTAAACTAAACTAAACTGAACTAAAGTGAACTAAAGTTCTTCTTCATTAATTCATTTCATCTCATTTTATTTTTTCATTTTATCTCATTATCTCATTTCAACGTGTTCAAAATATTTGAATTGTACAACATTATTTCTTTTACTGTCTCTATTGTGATTCAGTCCAATGTTTGTATTGATACATGTAAAAAAGGTTATTTTTCCATTTTCCACATCAGCCGTTTGTCTGTATTTAGGAACATTTTGAATGTGAAGTTTATCTTAATTTTGTACATAATATTTTTCATTGTATCTGAATTAATGGTTTTGGTTCAGTCTCTCCCAGACAGGAAGCCTTAATTTGACAGGATTTTCAACATAAAATCCCGTCAAATTGGCCTAAAACGACAAACGGCTCTTCACCCTGTTCTAATACCCACATTAAAGTTTGGGACGTCACTCAGAGCAGTTAACATATGAACAGCAAGAGACTCACCGCTGAGAGAGACGAGGATCAGCCTGATCAACACACACTCCATCATCAACTGGCTGAGGAAACTGCTGCTGCTGCTGTTTTAAAACCAGCAGAGCGACAGTGTGAGGACGAACGTGAGGGCTGAGCTAAACTTCACCATATGTTCACCTGGGAATTAAAAAACATTGATCATTCAGTTATTGTTATTGTGTCCAGCTCCTGTTGGTCAGACAAAAAAGATGATATGTGAAAATGTCACCTTTGATTTTGTAAATGTATAATAAATGGAGAAATAATCAGCAGATTTATTGATCATATAAATAATAGTAAAGTGACAGAATTTAGACAGAGTGAGCAGTGATTCAGCAGCTGCTTCAGTTTATCTGCACGCTGCGAAAAGATGAAGATGAAGACGAGGGCTGACGTCCAAAATATGTTCCCAGTTAGTTTATTCATATTAATAATTACTGTTTACATGTCATACCACTAACTGAGACATTTTAAATCCCAGCAGCTCCTCGTTAACAAAGTGCTGACTTGATGTTTTTCACTTTGTTTGTGCAGAAATACAAACGGCAAAAAGTAGTAAAGTACTAGAATAGCACACAGTATATGATACTAGTAGCTTATCATGCATTAATATGTTTTGTACCTTGTTTATTTGCTTTTCATCATTTTATGGATCTTAACCTTCACTAATATGTCAACAATATGTAATATCTAATCAAATATTACATTTTGTAATATTTTGCTGAATCTGCAAAGTAACTGAAGCTGTCAGATAAATTAAAAGAAAAAATATTTGAACTTTCGTGGTGTAAAATGTCAGAAAGAGCAATACTTCAGTAAATGTGTGCTGTGTGGTGGACACAGACACAGTATGGAGCTGAACCACTGCTCTGAGATCAGTGTGATGACGCAGGGCTGTGAGAAAGCATTCCAGCCTCACAGTGTCGCCGCAGTGTCTCTCGACAGGCTGCAGCCTCAAATGACTTCTCTAAAGTCTGTGGATTTGAGCAAAGAGTTCTGCAGATTTACTGCTTCGTGTTGCAAAACTCAGACTTTGTCACATTATTGGAAACCAGCACAGCGGATCCTGATGTCAGCGGGTGAACTGTCAGGGAGTTTAGGACCATAACACACTGTGGGATTAGTTTAGGTAAAATTCAAATGAATAGGAACCAGGTTCCAATCAGTGATTCTCACGGTAACACAGTCTGTATCCCTGAGATCCGACATGTTGAATGTGTTTCCTTCCTCTTCAGTACAGTTCATCAGCATCTCTCAGTAATCAATGTGAAAAACATATCCTGACAATATTTGATTGTTTTATACACTTTGTTCTGCTCTTTCTTTCCAGCACCAGCGAGCTTCTGTGTTGTGTTGCATGAAGACAGCGTGACACAGAGGTCGCTGAGCTCTCTTCAGCTGCTGCACAAATAAATGGAACAGTGAGAGGACGGGAATAGTTTGATTTGCTGGAACTTTAAAGATAGAAACACTGTGTTGCACTTGTACAGTAACATCTGAAATCAATTGGACAAATCTGACAAAAATAACTTTGAACTTGAGAATTCCTGAATGTCTCTACAGCAGGATGGTACCGTTCATCACCTCTCAGGTGAGATTTTCGCCCTCTATCTGGGAGTCTGGGGTTTGAATCCTGGCCTACCTTGAGTAGGGGTCCCTAGCTTACCCTGCATTTGCTTTGTAGCTTTGTACTTGACAGCTAAATGACTAATTGTAAATGTAAGCGGGGTCAGAGGCTGCTGAAAGCGTCGCTCCTCTAAGAACAGACTGGGTGGGAATTTCTTTATCTCTCTTATGTTTCCAGCAGATGTTAGCAGCAAAACTATTTTTTCTGTGTGTCATGAGACGAATCAGCTCCTGCAGTTACCAGTGCAGGTTAAGTACTCACTCAAGTAACCAGGTTACTGGAAAATGCAAGTATCCATGCAGCAAATGAGTAACAGCGCTGTGAGAGAGACACAGACAGTGACAGAGCTGAACTAAATTAAAGACGTACACGGTGAAACGTCCCTTTTTTAGACTGTGTTTTAGTTTTAGTTGGACTTTATTCACACAGTTCTCTGGGAGAATCCTGGACCTCCTCCCCTGAAAATAGAAACCAGGTTTCCTATTGGTTTGGTTTTGTCCACAGATCATCAGCCCTCCGATCTTAACCTGTAATAATCCCACTTAGTTAATTCTATTTTGTATTATTAATTAGACTATGTGAAGTAACTACAGCTGTCAGATGAATGTAGTGGAGTAAAAGTTTGACGCAGCATGACATGAGAAACTGAGGCCAGGTTTCTGTACATTTTAGAGAATATTTTTATTTGGCTTGACTGAAATAATCTTTGGACAATTCCCGACTTTACGCAGCACCTCAGACACTGTGAGGGCTGAAACACAGTGACTGTGCAGCACTTCGTCCTTCCGCCGGCTCCAGAAGCTTCACAGTTTCACATAGTGACTGACAGAAGCCAGTTTATGGGCTTCAGTTTAGCATCATAGCATCCAGGAAGCAGAGTGAAAAGATAAGGAAAGTCTCAGACAGAGCAGACTCTCAGTCCGTTCTCCTACATCGCTGTGTTTTGGCCTTTTTTTTTTAAGTACAACTACAATGAAATACACTAACCTGCATAGTATGGCTGATGTATTCCCACTCTGCTTCTTTTACTGCACCTCAGTTTTGTTAGCACACATTGAAAGACTGTGAATGTGTCCTGTTAATGCATCAGTGATTATAGTCCAGTAATTTAATATCATTCTGCATAACAAGCACTTTTATTTTCCACTGAATGAAAAGTACCTCCACTGTAGTTGAGTACATGTCCTTAGTTACTTTTCCACCACTGTTTATAGAGGTGGTGTTTGTTTCCAGGAGCCACAGAGACTGTAGCTGGCTGCCAGCTGTGTGCCAACATCTGGCTACAGGTCAGGAAACAGCGAGTGAACAAACACACACTTTCTTTTCTTTTTGTTCCGTTTGTGTCTGAGTTTCATTTCTTAGATTTCTTGGCTTGAAACTGTTGTTACTCGAGTTCTGCTGCCAGAAGATCTACATATTTTCAGAGAGGTCGTCCAGGTTCACGGCTGCGAGGCTGGGAAGCAGAAACAGAAAGCTTCAGTGTTCTGCACACACACCTCACACAGAAATGAAACTTTCCATGTCAACTGGGTGTGTGTTTCTCTCTGCTGTTGTGACTGCTCTCTTGATCACTGCGTCCTCTCCAGGCACGATAACACCGACATGTAGAGGACGAGGAGGAGGGTGAGGGTGAGGCAGGAGGAGTGGCTGTCCTGTCACCCTCAGAGGGAGCCCCTCCCCGTGTTCCTGCTCAGCCAGAAGGGAAAGTCCAGCTCACTTCAACCTGAGAGTCACTGAGAGCAGCTGCTCCGTTCCCAGTTGATCTTCTTTTCATCTTTACCTCTGTCCTCCTCCTCCTCAGGTGTCTCCCCATGGCGGCCTCCTCCAAGTCCTCCCAGACAGCAAAGAACGTGGTGATTGCCCTCTTGGCGCTCTGGTCCATCATCTCTCTCATCGTCATTGTGGTGTGGGCGACGTCTCCAGACCTGAAGCCCTCCGCCCAGTGTCGCGCCGAGCTGCAGGACCTGACAGAGAAGCTGGAGGGGAGCAGGGTGGTGTGGGGCAAGCACAAGGAGGCACTGGAGGAGAAGGTGTTGGAGGAGAGGGAGAAGGTGGACCTGCAGAAAACTGAGATCCTGCTTCTGCATGGACGCCTCAATGCCACCAACGCCTCGCTGGAGGAGTGCCAGCAGGAGAATGTGAGTTCAGACGTTTATCTCCCTGATTTAGTTCAGTCACTGTCGATTTAGCTCATGATTCACTTTCATTAGAATCAGAACACAATTCAGACCGTGATTATTAGGAGCGTCCCAGAATGAGTCCGTTTCTTGTAACCAGATGAGAATTAATAGAAGAATAAGTAAAAGCTAGGAAATGACTCCTTTCTGTTTTAAATAAATGCTCTGGAGGAATATGAAAGTTAAATATGATGCTCCTGGTAAAAGCGGTGTTCATTTCTTTCTGTCTGGATTTTGCTTAGTTATCTTATTTTCACATTCACAGTTGAAGATGCAGTCGTTCTGTCGACTGTTTGAGCTTGTAAAGTTTTGTGGATGTTGTTGCTGAGCTCTGCACAAAACTGCTGAAATGACATGTTTGGTGTTTTATTACTTTTCAAAATCACCTGCAGATTAAACTGGTAAAATAAAAGTAAAATGAATTACTCACTAATGTTTCTAACCCTGGCTTCTCTCAGCAAAGAAGTTTTTTGACTGGGGAGCTGCAATATAAACCCATCGATGGCTGAAAGTGGGAAATTACTCTGGTCATAGTCTAGTTTACAGGGAAAAACAAGATGAACGTCAATACGCCAAGGCCAGATACTGGTCAAGTGTTAAAACATGCCGTCACACACAGACTGTAGCTAATGCAGTTCAGAGAACTGGACGGACGGAAATAGAGAAAAACATTTTAAGACTAATGCACAAAGACGATGTAAAATAACCACAAGCAATCAAATTTAATGTAAGCATAGTGAATTATACAGAACAAAAGCAACTTCACGGCGATTCACCTGTGTGATCACAGTGGAGGCTGCTGAACTGGACTGTTAATAGAGAGGGAAAGACATGATGCCTCTAATATAATCACTATGCCACAGCCTCCGTCCCATTAGCATCAAAAATGGAATGAATCCCACATTAAACTTCTCTTTCATTGTTCTTTGTGATAAAATGAAATGTGTTCACAGACTAATCACCAATGACTACAACATAAGCTTATAGACGTTTTTGAAAGTTAATCAATGTCTTAGTTTGAAGTTTGTGAAAAACAACAGTTCCCATAAAATGAAAGTGTGGCGCTTAAATCAGCGTAACAACTTCACGTCATTACACACATGAACTCACCTCTTCTGTCCAATCGTGGCGCTTAGCATACAAACACCAAAGGCTCATTAAAGGCCACTAGAAAACAGAATATTGGATAAACAGAGATATTAACACAGACAGAGTGAGACAGCATAGTGTTGGAAAAAGGCTGGATGTACAATAACTATTATAAAACATTGTTATGAACTCTCATCAGGATTTTTATACTGGAAATCAATGCAGAATTCCTGGTGCCACTTAATATAATAAAAAATGAAATATAACTAAATCACAGTATCACTGCGCTGACACCACAGAACATTACTGCTCGGTCCAAAGAGCTTTGATGGCAAAAAGACAAACCAGTATTTCTGTAGTACAAACTGATCCACTTAAAACCTCAAAACACAAAAACCTGCATCCAAACCAAAGTGAATCCACTCCCTCAGAATATCACACATATCTGCACATACCACATGCAGCTCAGAGGTTTCACAGCTGAGAGCACAAAGAGCTTCAAACCTGGACGGGACTGAAACATATTTCTGTTGTCATCACTGAGATACTGGTACATCAGTGACAGGTTACAAGCAGGATAAAACATCTGCAGATCAGATGATACCAGCAGGTGGAGGACACGGCTGCTCTTTATTAGAATCATCTATTTTGTATTTTGTAACATTTTCAAACACTGAAATCATGACCTGAAAGGGTTAAATGACACCAATGTACTTTCTTAACAGCCTCAAACTGAACACAGGAAGCTGCCAGGAAGTGTCTGTAGTACTTTCCTATTTTGTTATAAAGGACATTACGCAGAGAATCTGCAGCAGATTATGTCACAGCAAAATATGAGTTATGTCTGCAGATTCACTTACTACAAACAACTTATCCACATTTGAAGTTTTTCAGCTCAGCTCTTATTGACCAGGCTGCACGCAGGTGTGATGATTATCTGATAGGAAGTCACCACGGTGTCACTTCCACCTCTCTTTAACATACTGCTACAAGACCGGGAAGAGCTTTAAAAACATGGACAGAAGCTGAGCGGTACCCAGCGTAGGGACTTTAACTGTGCGGAAGGTTCTAAATCTGTACTACACAGTGTCTAGTGGTTCCTCTCACAGTCAGTCCTTTCAATATTTCATTAAAAATACTCCATGTCTCTCATATTAAACATGGCAAAGTTATTCATATGGCACCTTTCTAAGGCTACAGAAACAAGGAAAGGAGCTTACAGATGCCTCGGTCTGTCCTAGTGTGAAGTGACATTCCTCTCCAGCACAGTACAACCTCATGTCGATGAAGAATCTCAACCAGGTGAACTTATCTGGAAGTTGGGTTGTGGCAACTGGACTTCCTTCTTGTTAGGTTGAAACAAAACGGTTCACTATTCATCCAAGTAGTCTTTACAGAACCTAATTATTCTCTGTACTTGAAGCATATATTTCTGATAATACCATTAGTATTTTGAATGCAGGCTTCACTTTTAATTGTATTGCTGCAATTACATAAAAGGTCTGAGTGCTTTACTCAAGTGAGCGCCGTGTTGGAGTCTGCAGTTAACTCTGGGTTTTGTAGTAATTATAGTTAAAGGAAACATTCAAGCTCACCGTCAATCCCCAGGAATGATGTGAGAGTTATTTGTCTAAATACAGAGGCTTTCACAGGACAGAACTAGTCAGAGTCATGAGGGGAGAAGTCAGTCTGAGGAAAAAATAAGGAATCAGAAGAGGAGGAAGGAGGAGTGGAGCAGAGGTGAAGCTGAGGAGGAGGAGGAGGAGGAGGAGGGAAGGAGGGCAAACACTCACTTTTTCCACCAGCAACTCTGAGAACAAGAAGCTGGAAATGTTGGAAGCAGCGACACTGCTAAACGTCTCTTCACAGCGTAAACACTCAGAGAGCGTGCTCATTTTCACACAGAAACAAACATGAAGAAAGTCATGTAGCTCGAACAGTAACGCATTCACAGCAGATTCCACTCTGGATGCTTGTGAGGATGAATCTGGGCCTCTGTCGGTTATGTGTTGATCCACTTGGTTTTCTGAAGGCAGATGGAAGCTGTTAGTGTTTTGGTGAGGAGGGTGGGGCTGCTCTGGGTTCAGTTTGGACAGTTCAACTGAAAGAGTCTATTTTCAGTATCAGATCGGCACCAGCCTCCTAACATAAATGCACCATTTCAGCCTCACCAGCAGCTCCGAGCAGTGGTTGCCAACATGAAAACTACCGGTCACAAAATAAATGATAAGATAAATGATATGATATATATTAATTAGTGTAAAGATTTAGTCTGACGGGCGAGAGAAGCAGTTTGTACAGACACATCACTTTCAGGAGTTGGTTTGATTCCCTGCTCTCTGTGCATGTGCAAAGTCTCTGTTTAACAATAGTGTTGTGTCCTCTTGCTGTTTTCAGTACAACGAGCGGCCCGTACCGTGTACAACTAGATGCATCGGCTGCATGATGAGTCACTACTTCCTGTAGTTTGAATTCACACAGCTACTGTGGACTGAACCGAAGAGGAAGAGCTCCTCACACTAACTATGTCGCCACAGTTTCCTGTGTATTACTTCCTGATGATTTCAGAGTAAAACAAAACTCATTCTGAGCCTCTAATTCTGATCGTGCAGGTAAATATGCTAAAGTAGAATCCTGATTGATCGCGTCCTGACCTATGACTGCTCACGGCAGTAGGCAACAGCTGTGCCTAACAGGTTACACCGCCCTCTAACCCTAAGCTGCTGTACCTTTGACCCGTGCTACTCTTTACCTGTTGGTGTAACAGGAGGAGTACACAGTGTGCACTGAGTGTTGCTATTGTATTAAAACCTTTTCAAGGTGAAGACATTTATTTGGACTGGTCCTTTAAGTGCTGGACTCTGGTGGTCTAACTATAGCAGCTGCGTTTGATGAAAGGAATGTTTCTAAAAGCCGTTCTCAGCAGACAAAGTTGACCTGTTTTTAATCACCACCTCAGCCCTGACGGCAGACAGCACTCGGCCTGGACTGGCACAACGTGGTCTGGACTGGCACGGCCCAGCTTCCAGCCGGCTACTCATCCTCATGTTCAGAAACACACCGGGCTGAAGCTGTTTGTTCTTTTTATCTGATTATAAAGGTTCACGTTTGAGAATAATGGACCAACTGTTATTTCTACATCGGTCAGTCTGAAGTTTACATGATTGTAAAACTAAAGTTTACAACATTTTCCTCCTATGAAGAGATAAAACTGTGAAATGCTTTTTAACCTGCTGACCTCTCACTAACGTGTTTCCTCTCTGGGGTGTGTTTGTTTTGTGCTGCAGGTCATCCTGAAGGGGAACATCAGCGCCCTGCAGGACACCATCGAGCAGCTCCGTCACACGCAGAGGAACCTCACGGTCGAGCTTCGCCTGCGGGAAGGTAACCTTCACCAGTCTGTAGGAAAATCTCCATCACTGGCATGAGTGAGACTTTCTCTGGGAGCCACCGCAGTATATTCTTAGCTGCATTTTCCACCCGTTCCCATGACAACCCGTGAGTCAGAGTAAATAGACACGCACGATAGGTCCGTTCAAAAAACAGACAAATTGGACTAAGGGAGCGTCTACCTCAGATAATAAACCCAAAAATAAAAGTTAAACTGAGTTAAAAGTCAGTCCAGAGAAAGAGAATAAAAAGGAAGGAGGCAAATAGAAGGGTCGGCTTCAGTAAAGGCTCTTCAAATAACATACAGAATAAAAGACGTAAGAAAGAAAGAAAAAAGACAGAAGAAGAAGAAAAAGGAGAGGTGTCAAAGAAAGCAGGATGTAAAAATCGAAGGTCCTGTTCATGTTTAAAGATAAAATAAGCTCTGAGGAGGCAAAAAAGGAAAGGAAATGGAACAAAAAAGGAGAGGAGGGAAGGATAGGAGGAATTAAAGGAATAAAACAGAACCAATGAAAAATGGTACAGAAGTCAAGAGGAAAGGAATGAAGGAGACAAAGAAAAACAGATTTAGCTGATGGTGCAGTAAAAAGAAATGAAGAAGTGAGGTACTGCAGTAAAAGTACCTTCTTAACGGTTTCAGCTCTTCACACCGTTGTTAGTAGGAAAATGTTTGTAACCAGCAGCAGCTCAGCACAAACAGCAGGACCCAGTCAGGACTTTGGTATGTGGGCTTCCCTGCAGTGACGTCAGGGGTTTGCTGTAGTAACTCAACACGGTCCAACAGTCCCTGGAAACTTCCAACAACCGGCATTTTACCGTGTTCGTGCTGTAGTAACGACTCTGTCGCAGTTTCTCTCGTTTCCTTCAGCTGCAGTCAGGTGGTCAGTTTATTAGGAACACCCAGCTCTAGCTAGTCCAACGGTCCTGCTGGTGTATCTCTGCCTCAGTGATATAGACCTGGTATTTGTAACGCTCAGTCTTTCACTAAGATAAGCCTCCCTCCCTCTGGTTAGGTCGTAGCGCGCATCATGTGAACATCTCCCCAGCAGCTAGTGTCACGTCACACTTGAAGCTAAAATCAAAGCTGTGAAAGGACACGTCCACAGTTTTTCAGGCTGAAACAGGATTTGAACTGGTCCTCCTGTTAAAACAGATCCCTGGACGGTATCTACTCACTGTGACTAATGTGGAAGGTTGAAGCTTCATTGTCTTCAGCGTTAAACACATTTTTCTCGGGACGGTAGATTCTTCTTCTCCACCTGTTGAGGTGGTTTCAAAGGCCTGTGTGAACAGAGGGAACAGTTAGGAGTCCTTATCTGGTATTAAGATGTTAGCTGATGTGCACTAAAGAAAGGGAAACCAAATAATTCAGTCCATTATTTATAATAAAGGTGAAGGTTAATATCATATCTTCAGAAGTAGACAAAATAATAAATCAATGAAGACAATATAATTTCAATATTTTTGGTATCAACTGTAATTTTCTTTGTCTGACATGTTTCAACGTGCAATGGCGAGATCTGTTGGGGTGTTTTCTTTTTGCAGTGTACGATGAAGTAGGCCCTCGGTTATTGGGAGAAATGAATTTTCCTTTGATAATTGTCTCCAGCAGCAACAGAGGTACAAACAGTGGCCTGTTAGGAAGTGGAGAAACCCTTTAATGAAGGTAACTTTGTGCTGTGAACAGTGGCAGGGAAACGGGTTGTTCCTGTGTGACGGAGATATGAGCGGAGCATTGTATTAACAGGGAGCTGCTAGAACATTCTATCAAGTACACAGACGATAAATGCTTCATCACACACTGGATGAACATTAAAGTTTGAATCATTCAGTCCAGTTAGAAACTTGGAGCATTGTGAGGAGGAATCACAGTATCGTGATCATAATGTCAGAATCTCAGAGGAAGTCTGAATATTTTAAGTTGAATTGCAGTTGTGTAGCTGTAGTTCTGACATTTTATAGCTTTCCTCTAAAACGCCATCATAAAAACATTCTAGGATTCAATTTTCTTTTTACTAACAACAGTATCTTTATAGAAGGCAGAAATAATGCAGACAAAACGCTGAAGTGTGAAAAATAAGAATGATTAAAGCTAGTTTTTATTTGAATACTATTGGAATAAAGTACTGAGGAAGGTGAGACTTAAAGCTTACAGTAAAGACAATGATCCTGCTGAGAGAAGGCAAATCAGCACAAATAAAGAACAATGACCGCTGACAGCTCATGGTTCTAATAATTAGTAACTGCATCAGAATCTGATCCAGAACCAGCACATAAACAGGCTGGAGTACAGAAAACATCAGTGTTGGCAGCTGAGCTCATTCCTCACATAACAGTGATAACACTGAACATTACCTTATAAGTTAATACAGCTGCAGACCTCAACCAAACTCTGTTCATTTTCTGCACAATTCTACAGAGACTCACTTTCCAGTACTGTGCAGGGCGTGGCATCACCAGCTTCTCAGACTTCAGGCTCAGATCAGAAGGTACTCCCAGGCCTGATGGGATGTCGCCAACCCCCCCCCCCAAGCGCCTTAGTTACTGTTGCTATGTTGGACAACTTTCAGACAACAGTATCACTACATCAACTGTTTAACAATAGAAAATGGTCGTTAGCTAAACACAATTCTGTAACACCAGGAAAGCTCATTCTTTATTTTGCCAAACTGCTGTTTGTAAGGAAATCTCACATCAATTTTCAGCTGCATGACATAGTCTTAAGTTGACTTCTTTGGAGTGATAAGAAGTAAATACTCATTAGGGCTGAACCTTTTAGACATTAATGTCCTGATTTCCTTGTAAAATGCAGAAACAACTGTAACTGGAGCATCTAGGGCAGAGTGACACCAGCAAAACTCACTTTTCTAAATGTGTACGTTTAATACGGAAACACATTCATGCTCATTTTAATTTGAGTCCCACAGAAGTCAGGTAGTTCTGCTTCTAAACACTAAGAACGGGTCTAAAAATGTTTCTACTCGATAAAATGTCTTTTTAAGCCTCTGTATGAGGTAACGAGTGAAAAGGCGACAGGAGCTGTAGCTAACATTTCCATCAGAGGCTGATGTCCAGAGCCTGGCTGCTGACAGTTTCTCAGGTGGTTCACCTGTAACGTTGACTTGTTTTTACCTGTTTCTAGTTTGACACGTGTTGGCTCTGTAGCTCAGGATGATTGAAACAGAAACATTGATCAACTGAAGATGTCTCATCTGTTCATCATCTCTGTGGGAATATTTTTCATAAGTGAAATCATTTTGTTGCCCAACCAGGACTGAAAGTGATTACAGCTCTAAACTGAACCAGATTCTGAATCTATATAATTAACCATTTTCTATTAGAATAACAGTTAATACAACGTTCAGCGTGTCGCGCTGACTGTACTGTTTCCTTCCTATGAAACGTGTCTCAGTGAACTGTGTCCTTCGCTGCTTCTGTTGAATAAACAAGGTTAACAGAAACTAAATGAAGCAGTGACAGACAGGTTGTTCCTCTGGACAAAACACTGTGTGTTATGTTTTCAGATGACATCGAGACTTTGCAGCAGAACCTGACCCTGGCCTTCCATCAGACCCAGTCCTGCTTCAGCCTGAACGCTGCTGCTGAGAGCCAGAAGTCGGCAGCCGAGAGTCAGACAAAAGCTTGCAAGACGGAGCTAGAGTACCAGAAGAAGCAGCTGTAAGTGATGATTTACCTGCTGAACACACCTGAACTGATCACTGTCTTTGGATTTCATGTGAATATTTCCCAGAACAAACAGCACTGTCCTATGACATGTAATAAAAAAAGCTTGAGCTCAGCTGTGATTGAGGTCACACAGTGACCTTCAGCCGGTTCATCACTGTACCAGCAGAGAGCAGCCTCGTGCATTTTTAACGAGGTCAGTCGTTAGTTTCTCAGAGAGCGTGCTGACTGTTTTATTTCTGCGTTTCCAGTCAGAAGTGTAGATCTGACTCTGCAGTTGCTAAGCAGACACCACCACCGCAACAGAAGCAGCCGCAGCAGGACAAAGACGACAACTCGGCCGCCTCGCCCCTCACTGGTATTCCGGTGCTGACACTGCTCGTCTGCAGCGCTCTGCATCTGATAACCTGTGAGTACCGCCGATGCCTCCACCCGTCCCAACACACTGACAATGACTCACACGTGAGAGCTGCTGCACATCAATCTGCATTTCATCATTAGACCCAGCTCTTAATGTAATGTAGGCCTACTGCAATTTAAATAATTATCACCTTTCTGACAGTTTTAACTTAACACTGAGAAATTTGAATTCACTGCTGTACTGGATTCTTTCAGATTGTACAGGTGTACCTAATAAAGTGGCCAGTGACTGTGCTGTGTAGTTTTTAAAGTCAGAGTTATCTGACATAACTGCTGCAGCTGCTCACTTCTACAGCAGCCTCCACTTTAGTTAACACGTTGCTCTGATGTTAAAGATGAATCCAGATCAATCGAGGTGACGAGATGTTGACTTGATTCCAATGTCGGCTGGTTACAGATCAGCTTAAAGTAGATGGGAAACAACCTGCCCGGCTGAATGTGATTCACATATACAAACTCACGGTGAGTGTTTAACATGGATCAGAAAAAAGTGGTGAAGGACGAGCACTGACTAAAGGCCTCTTCACACAGAAACCAGTGTTCATTTTACACTGGTACTAAACAGAACCAGAACCAGATTAAGCTGTGATGTTCATAATAAAGTCTGACTGACATAACACGCACGTTCAGAGCATTACTGATGGATGAACTGAGAGGAGCTTTTGCTAGTTTTGCACATTCAAGACTCAATTTGGACTTAAACACTTGTTGATGCGCGTTGAGTGCAACATGAACATAAAGAATTCTGGTCACAGATTCAGTTTCCTGCAGCAGAGTGGCGATGAGAAGCTGAAGGAGAGGAGCTGGGAGAGACTTTAAGAACAGGGCTTTTTTTTTTTTTACTATTTCCTAGAGAGAGAGAGAGAGAGAGAGAGAGAGAGAGAGAGAGAGAGAGAGAGAGAGAGAGAGAGAGAGAGAGAGAGAGAGAGAGAGAGAGAGAGAGAAGAGAGAGCGCTGAAGCCTCGTATTAGGTGGAGGTCCACATTTTTGTACGTTTTTGTTCCATCAGCTCCACATCATGACGAGTACTAACAGTAAGAAGTGATGCAATACACTCCATGAACTAGAGGGAGTCTGCGTGGACATGTATTAGATGACGAATAAAAACACTGCTTGTGATTTGTGTTTTCAGGATTCAGCACAGTGGATGACCAATTCAACAGCGAGCACTGTGGCTCAGGACGACGGCGGAGCCTGGGCGGACTAATGACTGCTGTACAAACTTCCTGTCTACGCTGCAGACAACAGATCGACATGGACGTGCTGACGTATGAATGGACACAGACTTCGCTTTAACTCCGACAGCTGAGATGTTCACTGACCGTTAGACACTCACCACTGTTTTCATCAGGCTTTACTGCTGGTTTTTAATGTTTTAGTTTAAGATGAACACCTCCCAAATCCTGCATCAACATCTAGATCGACTTCAAGCTGTTTTAAGGTCCAGTCGATTCCCTCACCCCTTTGTGGTTCTCATCCTGATCCTGCTTTCTGAGAGTCTGTTCTCAGCCAAAGATTGTTTATGATGGAAAGAAGTACCACTCAGTACTTTAATCAGGAGTTAAACAGAGAAGCTGCCGTCTCTACAGCGTCCAGATTAATGCTTCACTAGTACCAGGTGATACTCACCATCAGTAGACAACTTTTTTGTGTTCAGGAACAGGAAAATCTAAATGCTGATGGAGGATTTGGGAAATAAAAAATGAAGCTTCACATGAAAAAGCAACTTATTTTGTCCAAAGAAAGCTGATTTACACCAGACAGTTTAATCTGATCTGAATCTGGAAACGGAGAAAAAACAGACACATTATCACAAAACTGTGGTCAAACTGAAAGTTACATTTTGGCATCATAGTAATAACCAGACCTCAAGATATGGAAATAAAATGTGCTCAGTATCTGTTTTAAAACAGCAGGTCCGCCCCAGGTGTACGACTGCAACTACCTGAACTTATACTAGTAGTTTTAGCTATATATATGATCAATGATCAATCAGGCTCAGCAGGCAGGAAACCAAAGGACAGAACTATTCACAGAACTGGTCCAGATCAGGTTTTACAGTCCAGTGTGAACAGGCTGGTGAGAATGTGTGTGTGTGTGTGTGTGTTTGTGCAATTAAAGGCAACCTGCTCTTTAGTTTTTCCACTGTTGCTTCTGTCAGTGCAGCAGACGAACAACTCGAGTCTGAGAAGCATTTTAAATTTTATCTGATGCTGGTTTAAGGTGGGGTGGGGGGGGGGTCTCCACTGAGCAATAAACATGAGGAATTTCTAAAACAACAAGGTCGTTGTTCTACTTACTCAAAGGTCCAACACAAAGTACAAGTACCTCAAAATAAACTTAGAGTATTTGTTTAAGTCTAACCCTAACCCTAATTCACAACCCTGAATCATCACGCCAGAATCCAGAATCGGAATCAAACTGAACCGAGTCCCCGCCCTCAGTGAAAAGCAGGTACAACCAGCTGCAACAAGAATGATAACGGTCCCAGGTCAGAATCTACTAGCAGTACTGCATTAGAGCGTGATTAATGAACTCTGCTGTTGGTAACATGAACGTCTGAGCCAGGTTCAGATAAGTTCCACACGTTCAGGTTTATGCTTCTCACCCAGAACATGCGATATTACTGGATAATAATTATTAAAAGTGTAAATATCAGTGATGTAGCAGCAGGTGAAGGTGGAGCGGACTTTAACTCTATGTCCTCACTGCTGCTTTATCCACAGTAAAACATCAGGATTTATCAGATTCTGTTTGAACAATCTTCCGCTCAGACACAGCAGAGGGAGAAGTAATTTTAAATTCTGCAGGAAGTTTTAACTGTAGAGGAATAAAAAAAAAAAAAAAATGACGAGGAGTTTTTAAAAACGTGCCTTTATTTTGCGACTCTCGTCTCTACAGACATTTAAGGACGCTGAAGTTACAGATGGTTCCTCTGGGACATCCACACAGCTTCCCAATCCTCGCACCTTTCCGTAGCGCACACTGCTCACCTGCATCACACTGACAGAGAAAAGGACCACTCCAATATAACTAAATTTACAGACGGGAATCTAAACTTGATATTTGCCGTTTTTAACAAAAATGAAGATAAATCAGTGGGAAATAAAAGCAGAGTGATCAGCAGCTGAAATTGGATGTGAAAGGATGAAACGTGCAGAGCAGCAGATGCTGGTGAAGGTTTCACGTTTGACTCCTTCACCTCCACTGTGCTGGGACAGAGAACTTAAGTACCTGATGCACAGGTACCAACACTATGAACCTTCATTAATTTGTTCAGGTGATCAGATGAACAACTCTGTTCTTACTGAAGGAAGCCAGCCGAGCTTCTTTTCTGATGACGGCAGCTGTTTGCTCTTTAACTTCTCCAGAACCTCCTGCAGTGCTTCAATCTGCAGAAAAACGTCAAATCTCAAATGTTACAACAGAAAAACTACAACTGCATCATTTCAAGTTTCATTTGCTTTCTCCCTAATTCCTGCACTTTGTCTCACACTTGACCTCTAACCCATGACAAAATCAGCTGAATGTGAAACATCTTTAAAATAAAATCTGCAGAGCCAAATGGGGAATATTAGACTATATAAATCCACACGGTCCAAAGCTCTAGGCAGCAGAAACACGACTCTAATGAGTGGTTTCAATAATTAAACTAACCAACGCCATCGGACAGAGGAGCCTTTAAACAGATTAATGGTGATGTCAGTTCAAAACTCACCAGTTCTTTCTCCTCTTGTGTCTTAATGGCGTCGTCCTCCGGTGACCGCTTCTCTATCAGCTGCTCACAGCTTGTCAGAACAACCAGCAGCCAACAGGAGGCGCCGAGGAGCAGCATCCTGTCGCTCACCATGGCACTGATGGACTCGGACAGGGCTCAAGGCTGAAGACGCTGGACAGACTGTCCTCTGGACCCAAGGGCTCACATATAAAGGTTTTAACGTGAGCAGCTGTGACGTCTTCCGACAATATTTACCTGCTGATAATGAGACAATCGTCGGACTCGCCTCCGATGTCAGCGAGGAGCAGGACCTCTGCTTCTTCAATCAGGACATGACGACAGCAGTGGCTTTTTTTCCCTGCTGCCACTGCAGCATTCACAGAAAACCTACCGTTTGTTTCCGGACCTTTCAGCTGTCTATAATCAATCATTCCTAATAATGTGAGAATGGATTCACCGATTCAGAAATAGCCAATTTAGTTACGTTCGTTTAAGCTCTGAATTCTTGACGATCTTGCACCTGTTCAAGGTGGGACTGAGCAGTTGTGTGTAGTAGGTCTGAACCCAGGCGGAACAGGCCTCGTTTACTGTGCGTTAGGTGAAGTGTCTGAACAAAACAAGACAAAGACAGAGGGGATGAATGCCTGTGACGGACATGACCCAAAACTCTCTCCTGTACCTCACTTGCAAGTCGCTTTGGACAAATAACTAAATCTAAATGTAAAAACCTGGCAAAAGCTCATCACCTGCTTCATGATTTAGACGGCAGAGCGACACGCTTCATATTTCTAACCTGTGTTTTACACCACGCAAACATCATGTTAGACATCATGCCTCTAATTCTGGGTTCTCAGCAGCTGGGTGAGTAAAAAAGTAATGCTTCATAATAACGTCGACTTACTAGGAATATTCAACGATCCCGGTCTTAACAGGGTCAAATTTACCAGGAACCTGTCATAGTGACAGGAAGAGGATGAGGTCAAATCACATGAGGAGATCTAATGCGTTCCTCACAGTTTGACCCTGACAGACTAAATCAACGAGTCATGAAACTACAGAACTCTGCACTGAATTCTGATGTTTGACAGCTCCAGCTCCGTGCTGCAGTTTTTGATCAGTACTTCACAGCTACATGTAATATTTCACAGCCACTGCACCAGCTGACATAATAAATCTATTAATGACGTCTTTATCCCCATGTTGAAACCTGGACCCAGACGAGCACCAGATACTGACAAATTAACTGAACTGTGAAATGTGTCTCGTGACAGGTGGTAGAACTGATACAAGACTTTTTACCACAACGCACTTTTCATTCATTATTAATATCTTTCAATGATCTTTATTACTCATAAATTCTAACTACACAATCTAGACACTGCAGATGCTTCCCACCACAGAAAACTGTCTGCAGCTTCATCATTCGGGGAGCCAGAAAGCCTGAAGTTCCCCCCGTTCCTTACTCACTCTTTAGAAGTAGATGTTGTTTAGGAACAGATACGGTTTCTTCATTTTGTTCTCATTTGTTCATTTGTCACAGCTTCACAGATTCATTGGGTTTATTGACCTTGTTCTGCGTTGTTCATGAGTCTACGTCGGCTGTTTGGCCTGTTACACATGCACCAGTTTTACCACAGGACTATTTCCACACAAACTGAACATTCATGCTTTCGTCTTACAAGCAGGTTGTTTTGTGGCGTTTCTGACACGTTAACTATATTTTGGTTCGAACACAGCTTCATTTCTCCGTCAGTAAAATTTGTGCTGCTGTAAAATCTTTTAATTCATTTGAAACACTGAAGAAAACACTGGTCATTTTAAAAAGTCACGAGTACAAACAGAAGCTCTCCACCTTTTTAATAACAAAATACTCTTGGCTCCAAATATCTACATTTCATTCTGTGACAGCAGAGTTGCCAGTGATTTAACAACCAACATTGTAACTCTGAACAGAACAGAACCAAAAACTGCTTCACAGAAACATTTAACACAAACATCTCTTCAATTCTATGAACACAAACTGTTTCTGCATCCTGTACCAGCAACACACAAGGAGCTTTTCCACAAAAACAAACTCAGGACACAAGGTAATTTTAAAGATATTCAGCAGAGGTTGTACAGCTGCACTGTGAATGAAAGACAACTGTCACAGCTGTGTCTCATCCCATAATTCTCTCTGGCTCTAAAGCAGAAAGCAGAAACACTCAAATAAATAAGGAAGGGGAATAAGGGTGCTCAGTTCAATCAGTGTGAGTATGAGTAATGTCTTCACACTTAATAATAGGGAGACATTACTGATGTTCTCCAGGTTCTGATTAACTGTTCAGGTTCGGAGCCTTTAAAGAAATTTGACGTTAAATGTATTTATTTACTGATTTTTAATAGATGAGTCGTCCACTAATTCTGTTTGTGTCTTTTTAAAAATTGATTTAAAAAAAAAGAAAAAAAAAAAGAAAACAGGTACACAGGTGCAGCACAAGTGGAGATTTCCTGAGTTCTAGTCTGGAAACACAGACTCCTACATTTCCCACAATGCACTTGTAAATTTTCTAACATTTGGATGATGTTTTTGGCTTTTCAGTGAAGTACTATGTGAACTCAGGTAACTGTGAATATGCTTTGTTTACCTGAGAGTGTACAGACGTGTTCAGTCTTTGGAGTTCGACTTGAACAGCTGCTGAGCCTGAAAACACATTTACTTACATCAGTACAAATGTTTTTTTCCATGTCATGTTCACTGATCAAAAGTTTGGGGAAAGAAAAACAGATTTCATAACATCAAATTGATCAATAAGACAGTGGTAATGTTCAATGGTGATGTACAGAGAACCATCATCAGCAAACATTAGCAGTTCCTGTTTGTGATAAACCAGTTGGTGGAAAAGGGAACAGGTGTAAACTGAAAATAGCAGCAGCTGCTTGTCTGTCTTCTGGTTCTTGGAGAATTGTGGACTGAATAGACTGAAAACAGCGACTGTTAATTTAAAGAGAGTTCAGAGGTGGAGACTTGTTACTCACCATATAGCTGCCGGTGTGGAAACCACACATGTACCAGAGCATCAACATGCTGGAGGTGGTGTCGACACTCGCAGCAACGTTGGACACTTTCTCTCCAAACATCCACAGAGGAGGAGGAGGGGGAGGGACAAAGGACAGGGGGTCTTGCTGAGGAAACGGTGTCAGACTGATCAACAGTGACAATAACAACAGTACTAATCAGTTAACTGATGCCTGCGAGTCAGTTTTACCCCCGAGCCCGACTGAGGAGGAGGAGGAAACGGTGGGAAAACAGAGAAGCTGTGACCGGCTTCATCTCTCTTCTTCTCTTCTGCTTCTCTCTCCACCTTAATCTGATGATCGGCTATCTCTTTAACCTGCTGACACACAAACACAACAAGCACCTGAAGTGTGAGACAGATCTGTCCACAAACAGGCAAATTGACAGGGTCAATTCATGCATCCAATTCAAAATGTATTTGTCTTTGTTGATGTTACATTGGGTTTCCCTTTTGTTGGTTCTCATACTTTGTTTTGAGAAAAAGTGCTGAATAAAATAAAACGACTGATTTAAGAGGAAACCAAACATCGTATCGTATTTAATCCATACGAATCAATTTATAGTATCGTGATCTGAGTGACTTTGATATAAAAGAACAAACAAGTGGTTTGATGTTTTTTCCTCAAACGTACAGCTGGAGCTGTACTCTGTGTACAATGTTGATTCTTCTCATCCTGTCATAGAAACATTTGTCCAGCAGATGTCACTATTTAGACCTGATTAAACTTCATTTTAAACTCTGTGAACCGTCACCAAGCCGCTGTCGAGTTCATATGTTTGCGTTTCTTTATCGCCACAGACGGAGACTCACCCAGGAGCAGTTCTGCTGACCGTCTCTCCCTGCTAACCTCCTCTCTCCTCCTCTCTCCGCCTGGCTCTCCTCCCTTCTCCTCCTCCGCTTCCCGTCAGAGTTACTGCTGGTTGAACTAGTCTTCCTGCCGCCCTGCAGGACCAATAAAACCTTTAGAAGGACTTCAGTAAGTGAAGATTTATTTCTTTTTCTATTGCCGTTTTGTCCATCAGAGCTGCGTTCTCCAGAACAAACATTGCTGTTCAATTCAATTCAATTCAATTCTGTTTTATTTGTATAGCGCCAATTCACAACAGAAGTTAGCGCAAGGTACTTTACAGTGTTTAAGAACTTATAGAGAATAATTATACAAAAAATAATACAGAAAACCAAACAATCCCATTTGAGGAAGCTTTAGGCAACAGTGGAGAGGAAAACCTCCCTTTAGAGGAAGAAACCTCCAGCAGAACCAGGTTCAATGGCAACTACAGCAACTTTTGGGAGCTGACCCAACCTGGATGACTAAGCTACTAGACAAAGATGACTGTAACCTGGTTACTTAACACTGACTATGTTTACATCACATTTAAGAATGATAAGCTCACTATAAAGTCAATCAACTAAATGTCTACAGTCCTAACAGGAACAACAAAGGAACACAGCAGGACTTGAAATGACAGCTGCAGACAGTCATCACTCTACTACTATCAGCTGAGGAGCAGCTGAATGAAAGCAGAGATCATCACACAAAGACATACTGCTGCTATTTCAAATCAAGTCGACACAAAATGCAATAAACTGTGTCTCTCTCACAGTGCTGTCAGTTCCCCCCACCCCCCTACAAACAATGGTCTTTTCTCTTTCCTGTCTCAAAATCAAAATCAGCCTGAGAAGAAATCCGAATACTCCTCTCCAGCATCTAAACTCAGATGCGCGGCAGTATTTAGGTTTCTTGAGTGCACACTGACCATTTCCACAAGTAAAAACTTGTCTGACACAGGCTATCTCCTGCTGTGTGCTGCATGTATGGAACAGCATGTGAGCAGAACACATTTTTCATCAGTACGTGTTGATTGTGTTTCCCATCTGCAGATAACTTTCACTCTTGTTGAGGAATTTTGTATCATGAATCTCTGCTTCTTCCTCAGCTTCACTACTGAAAAATAACATTCGATTGTCATCCAACAGCAGACTGAACATCTTATGTTTGGACTAGTGCTCACTGTGTGCTCCCAGCCTTTATAACTTTATATTTCTGACAGCAGGAGGTAAATAATTCTTTAGGTAGAGGCTGTCTGACAGGTCTGTCAGTGCTGAGGTAAGTTCTACATCCTGGTCCAGGTCTTTACCTTGGTGGTTCCGTGGAGCTCTTCTGGGCTCAGCAGGCTGCTGATATCCTGATCCTCCTCGTTGTTGTAGTGGTCGAAGCGAACGCAGCAGTGCTGACCTTTGACCCACAGGACCACGGCCGGATAAACCAGACCGTCCTCTGAATACACAGCCCGACATCGAGAACCAGGTTTCCAGTGCTGAAACACAAACACCGAGAAGACACTGAACACGTATTTTCATGAATTACCGTTACTGTTTGACACAGTTGAAACAAAAACACACCTGAATTTCACCTTAAGATGTTTTTTTAAGCAAACTAAACTTTTAAGGCTTAAATTCACTCGTGGTGTCATGTAAACTCATCAATTTTTAGTTTATCTTTACAGGTGAATGAATGTATTAGCTGTATTTTAACTGGATTCTGAAGGCTAATGAATAGACCTTAATGTGTACCTAACATGGTTTACATGTATTAAGATAAGATAAACCTTTATTCGTCGCACAATGGGGAAATTTCAGTGTTACAGCAGCAGAAAATATGCATTGCACGGCAACAATCTAAGAAAGTCTAAGAAAAATGAAAAAAAAAAAAAAATAATAATTAAAAATAGAATAAGAATAAAAAAAGATATAACACTCATCATACACACTATTGCACTATGGTCCAGTTGTATTGCACAGTTCCACAGTTTTAGGGTTGCTTTCACACCTACAGGATTTAGTTTGATTAAATCAGATTCAAGTTTGTTTTCCCTTTTAGTGCAGTTCAGTTTGTCCGGTGTGAACACGGTAATCGCACTCGAGTGTGCACCAAAACAACCGCACCGAGACCCCCAAAATAAGGTGTTCTCGATCTGCATCATCTAGCGAACTCTGGTGCAGTCCTCCTGGTGAGAATGCGTACCGAACCAAAACGGGACCAAACGCTATGAATCGCATGATTTGAGGGCTTGAGGGTAGTGTGTAGGTTTTCCTTTTTTTTGTTTGTCCACCAAAAACGTGTTGTTTGATTAATGGTGGACAAAAGTGGAGACGCGAGGAGGTGAAGTGTCTCACAGACACCAGGTCTGAAGACTCTGCAGGTGATGTAACGTAATAAACAATAACCAGCGGAAAGACTGATCCGTGTTAACATTAATAGTAAAGTCATCTCTCTACTGTCACACAAACGTACAGTAGAACAACACTTCACCTTCTTCCTGTATTTACTTTTCTGTTCCCGCAGCAGAAACAATCTGACCAATTAGCGGAGAG
Source organism: Anabas testudineus (assembly GCF_900324465.2). Classification (NCBI taxonomy): domain Eukaryota; kingdom Metazoa; phylum Chordata; class Actinopteri; order Anabantiformes; family Anabantidae; genus Anabas; species Anabas testudineus. The sequence goes on along the minus strand of NC_046613.1, from coordinate 25,550,474 downwards.
GACGTTCTCACGTAGTTTGCAGTGACGTGTTTTGGTTCGTTTGGATTTTTACTCAGTGTGAAATGAAACCGAACCGAGGAGAAACTGATACAATGATACAAAGTCATCAACTGATTCGGACCAAAACAAAAGAATTAAAGTGTGAAAGCGACCTTAAAGAACAGTTTTAATAAGTATAGTGAAAAATGGTTCACTGGGAGCAGCTCTGATTATAAAGTCTGACAGCAGCAGGGAGGAAAGACCTTCAATATCGTTCCTTCAGACATTTAGAATGTAACAGTCTGTCACTGAAGGAGCTGCTCAGACATGACCCCCATCATACAGGGGGTGAGAGTCTTTCTCCAGCACTGATGATAGCTTGGCTACCATCCTCCTTTCTCCCACCTCCTGCACTGAATCCAGGGGCATCCCCAAAACAGAGCTGGCTTTCCTGACCAACTTCTCCAGTCTTTTCCTATCTGCCGTTGTGATGCTGCTGCCCCGGCAGACCACTCCATAGAAGATGACTGAGGCCACCACAGAGTCATAGAAGGTCTTTAGTAGTGCTCCCTGCACTCCAAAAGACCTTAATTTTTGTACAAGTAAAAACTTGAGCAACACTTCAGCATCATTACTTGGAGTCTACGGTGACAACAATCATCCAAAACCCAAAGATATGAAGATTAGTACCACAGAAGGAGAAAATCTATAAATATTCGAAGTCTGGAAGCTGGAAACAGTGAACTTTGGGCAACTGACATAAAACAGTGAACTTTGGGCAACTGACATAAAACAGTGAACTTTGGGCAACTGACATAAAAGACGAACAACTATTTGAATGTAAAAGCAGCCAATAGGTTGCTGTTGATCTTAACTTGATAAAATGACCAATGCTCCAGTACAAATTTCACAATATTACATAACATTGCCGCTTTCCTTTAATGTGTTAAGTTTCTCTGTATTTTTTCTATCAGCTCTATGTGACGTGTGTTGATGGAGCGATACCTGACAGTTCTCCTGTGTTTGCAGAACAGTGCTCGGACTCATTAGAGAGCTCAGTGCCATGTCCTCCTCGTTGCCGTAGCCGTGGAAACGGACTGTGCAGTAATCGCCGTCCACTGACAACACCGTTGCCGGATACACCAGCCCGTCCTCCGACCACACAGCCTGACACTGCGCTCCTACCTCCCACTGAGAGTAACAGACTCGCTCTAATGAGACCTGAATGAAACTAAACTTCTTTAATGCTGCAATCATGAGTTGCTGGACAAAACTGGGTGTCACTTTAAGATATTCAGTACCTTACTTATCAATATCACGTTCTTACAGAACCTGATTCTACCAAAGTCTGTGTGCGCCTTCTTTACCTTCGACCCAGCGCTGGAGGGGTCAGCTGCAGGTGAACAGACAGTCGGTCCATATTGCTGTAGATCATCCTGCTCCAGCTTCTCTCCCGTGTCGCTCTCTTCTGAAGCTGCACGTTCTGTCAGTCCAACATCCTGTCCACACAAAGACATGACAGCAGAGATGCAAAAAACAAAACCTGACTCCATTTAAAATGAGCCAAGTTCCTGCTCGAATCGAATATTTGAAAAGTCACAGTTAAGTGAAGACAAACCAGAAAAACTAAACCCACTAAATATTTCACCTGCAAATCATCTGTGCTTTTTCGTGAATGTGTTTTTTAGTGAACCCTTAATTTCTTATAACCTCACTAGACATTACAGAGCCCAGGAAAACAGAGTTCTAATAGGTACACTGATTTAAACACTAATCCGAACTTTGACTGGAGTTTGGTAAAATTACTATTAGCTAAACTAGTAGCTGACTATCAAGCAAAACTTTCACAAAAATAACTGTGAGTTAACCTGTGATATTTTCAGGGTGTTTTCAAAATCTTCCAACAGGGAAATTTCGCCTTTACCAACCGCGGTGACGGACTCCTTCTGCAAGAGAACAGATTTAACGTTAGCGTGACCTTAGCTTAGCTTAGCATGTAAAGGAACGTTTAGCTAACTAACTAACTAACTAACTAACTAGCTAGCTAACTAACTAGCTAACTAACTAGCTAACTAACTAACTAACTAACTAACTAACTAACTAGCTAGCTAACTAACTAACTAACTAACTAGCTAACTAACTAACTAGCTAACTAACTAACTAACTAACTAGCTAACTAACTAACTAACTAACCAACCGTAACCTTAACGTTTAATGACTTCCACCGTAAGCTAAACAACCTAACTAACTAACTAACTAACAAAACTAAAACGTAACTTAACGTTTAATGACTTCAACCGTAACCTTAACGTTTAATGACTTCCACCGTGTAGCTGCTCAGTCTGTTGTTACGTAGCTAACACTCCACTAACTAACTAACTAACTAACTAACTAACTAGCTAACTAACTAACTAACTAACCAACCGTAACCTTAACGTTTAATGACTTCCACCGTGTAGCTGCTCAGTCTGTTGTTACGTAGCTAACAGCCCACTAACTAACTAACTAACTAACTAACTAACTAACTAACTAGCTAACTAACTAACTAACTAACCAACCGTAACCTTAACGTTTAATGACTTCCACCGTGTAGCTGCTCAGTCTGTTGTTACGTAGCTAACAGCCCACTAACTAACTAACTAACTAACTAACTAGCTAACTAACTAACTAACTAACTAACTAACTAACTAACTAACTAACTAACTAACTAACTAACTAACTAACTAACTAACTAACTAACTAACTAACCGTAACCTTAACGTTTACTGACTTCCACCGTGTAGCTGCTCAGTCTGTTGTTACGTAGCTAACAGTCCACTAGCTAACTAACTAACTAACCAACCGTAACCTTAACGTTTACTGACTTCCACCGTGTAGCTGCTCAGTCTGTTGTTACGTAGCTAACAGTCCACTAACTAACTAACTAACTAACTAACTAACTAACTAACTAGCTAACTAACTAACTAACCAACCAACCGTAACCTTAACGTTTACTGACTTCCACCGTGTAGCTGCTCAGTCTGTTGTTACGTAGCTAACAGCCCACTAACTAACTAACTAACTAACTAACTAACTAACTAGCTAACTAACTAACTAACTAACCAACCGTAACCTTAACGTTTACTGACTTCCACCGTGTAGCTGCTCAGTCTGTTGTTACGTAGCTAACAGCCCACTAACTAACTAACTAACTAACTAACTAACTAACTAACTAACTAACTAACTAGCTAACTAACTAACTAACTAACCAACCGTAACCTTAACGTTTACTGACTTCCACCGTGTAGCTGCTCAGTCTGTTGTTACGTAGCTAACAGCCCACTAGCTAACTAGCTGCAGTTTCCCAGTTATTAGTCGGCTCCAAACGTTAACGGTCCTTTCCCACTATATTTAAAATCTAAATAAAACGTACCGACTCCTCAGCTCCGGCCATCAAACCGTTCTCTGTCACTTCAGTCATGGCTGTCATCTCTAACAGGATCAATCATTTCATTAACCTCAAACTTTAACCGCCACAACACCTGAGTCAAGTTCACCTGGTGTGATGGACACACTTCCGGCCACAGCTTTCAAAATAAATCCTTTTTTTGGCGCACCCTTCAAAATAAGTCATTCCACATATGAGCAGAAGAGAAATGTTTCTTAAACTCCAGGAAATGTGAACAGTCGATCTATCTGTAGATGTTATCTGTGTTTTATTCCTGAAAAGCTTCGTTTAACAAAACGTGCTCAAGTAGAACTACTTTTAAAAGTACCTAAAGAAAACTGCCAGTATTCGTGTACTATAATAGTGGATGTCTATTTTTGCTGACTTTGTGATCAACTGTGATGATCCGTAAAGTTTATTCTAATGAATCAACATTTTTTTGTTAATTATATTTTTCCACATATAATCTGATTTAGAAAATTTTATCCGTCAAAAAATGTAGTTTAGTCAAAAATAAGAGGTTTTCCGTTAAAAGAAGCAGAAAATGATTAACTAACTGAACTAAATAGGTAAATGCAAACATGAATCAGGCTGAATGTGTCAACTGTTAATGGGGCAGAAGAACGAATCTGCTGGAAGAAGACAAACCAGGATCCAGTGTGTATTCAGAGGCGTGTAACAGCCTCTAATGAGCCACCAGACTGTGGAGGACAAACCAGCAATTTAGGGTTAGGGTTAGGGGACGTGTGAGATGGAGAGCTGCAGGAAAAGCTGCAGACAACAACCAGCAGGAGAGTTCACACACACTCTGGGGATCTAATGGCTGATGTGTGTATTGTGATATTAAAGGACTAATTAGTCAGTTTGTGGATTCTGAAAAGAACTTCAGTTTATTAAATGACAAAGTTTGACCCTCAAACTGCAGTTTTACATTCTATATCCCTGTAAATTAAATTTAACTCAACAATCCACACAATTTCCTTTTTGTTCTATAACTTTGTTCCACTTTAGTTTAAACTTCAGTTTTATGCCCAAAAACCTTTTACTTTGTACTTTAATGTTTTGCTCAGACTTTATTGTTGCATCTGAAACGTCCATTAAACCTGAAAGTAACTGTTTCAGTGAAAGACTGAACAGATTTTTACAATTTAAAAGTCTGTTAATTACAGACGAACATTTTAATTTTACTCCACGAACTGTGGATTCTGAACTTCACTTTAGTTATGAAAAGGAAATGAATTTTCCATCCTAAAACCCACCTGCTCTACAGTTTAACTGTTCACAGTGTGAAGCCACCAGGTGTCCTCGCACTTTTGTGTTTTGTTTGAAAAGTTCCTTAAATGACTTTGAATCCATAATAACGACTTAAATTTCCAGATCTACTTTAATTTGACAAATCAAAATCCTGTTAAACACGTTTATCCCTCTAAATTATATTCAACCTTAATTTTATAAATATATTCCACTTTTTATATTATTAAATATTAACATTCTAAAATGTACATGAAGCCTGTTGCACTTTCATTTATGTCATAAAAACATGTACTTCAGCTTTCTGAGACTTTTGCATCTGAAAATGCATCAAGTGTAAAATGTATTTCTGAATCATTCCTTTATATTATATTATATTATATTGTAAATATTGTAAAATGAAAACTTCATTTTATCACATTTAAGCTTCAACGGTCTTAAACTTAAAGTTAAACCATTAATAGTATCTGAAGTTTCATCTGTTCACACTAAAAGTTCCTTGTAACATTTGTAATTTTGGTTTAAATCCCCTTAAACTTTGATTATTTGCCTGAAATGTATTTTAAATCGTTCTTCCTTCAGCGTACATTTTAAACCTGCGAGTTTCTGTCTCCTTTATAATAACTGATCAATGAATCCATTGACCCTTTGTTATTGATGTGATCAGCAGTTTCACATTAAAAGCTCTGAGGGATTAACACTCAGGTATCGATTGATTGATTTCATCAAAGCAACACAAGATCATGTGATCAGTTTATGTCCAATCAGCACTTCACAGGTTTCATTAAAGACCTCTGATTGGCTGTTAATGAGCTTCATTAAGCCTGATTAGCTACTGATCAATAATCAATCAGCTGGTGTTTTACATCTCCTGACGACGCTTCATGTGTTAATATCAGGATTTATTCTTGATTACATTGGTGGAAACTAACTAAGTAGTTTTACTTAAATGCTGCTTTTTACTTCTACTCCATTAAAGCAGAGAAACATTATGGATTCCACCACATTTTTCAGATTTGATAGAAATCCAGTGTTTTTAAGAAATAAAACAACACTTAATAAAGGATGTAATCCACTACATTTATTTGATTTATTTTGGACAGACACAATAAAGGGGAATAAAATGAAGGTTTATTACACTGTCAGGTGCAAAATATTAAAGTTTAAACTAAAAATCTATTTTTTCCTTTACTCTACACTATAATTTATATAAATTTGAATTTTTATATGATTAAAACTTTAAATTAAAGTTCAACTTCAATACTTTCATACAAAATATTTATAAATGTAAACAAACTTTTATAAAATGTTGACTACTTTAATACAAATGTTGATACATTTTTGAGACGTTTTGCCAAAACTTGTTTTAAAGGAGCTTTTAATTTGGGGTTTAAAGACATTTTAACCTGTAAGAAATTAGGGATTTAGGGACTTTAACTTTAGAAATAAACTGTGAAAACTGTTTATGAATAAACTTCATCAGAGATAAAAATGCTGGAACATACTTAAAGTGAAGTAATTTAGTGATTTAAAGCAGACAGAAGCAGCTCTTTGCGCTTTAGTGAATTAACTGTGGTCCAGCAGGCGGCAGCAGGACTCCATAAATATTCCTTTTACTTCCATCTGCATCCATCTTCCAGTGAAATCCTGAATCCTGAATTATCTTTACTTCAGGTCCTGAATCCACTCGAGTCTTTAATGACTCTTGAAACTCAGAATCCCCCGAAAAATGCTTCACCACCAAAAACCCTTTAATGGGGTGAAACCACCACCACCACCACGCCGTCTCCCCCTGTGCATGTCTCATGTGGAACCTGTTTCACAGAGTCCCGTTCCAACATGTCCTGCTGGTTTCACTGCTGCAGTGTCAGCGCGGCGCCGCCGAGGGGCGTCTCACACCTGGTTTTACCCTGTGGAGAGTCCAGGTCAGTCCTGCAGGATCGGATCATGGAGCTAGGTCGGACATGTGACACACACACGTGCACCAAGCCGTGAACATTTATTCAGATGCAGGTTTGCAGCAGTTTTCTTCTGCTTCAGGCTTCAGCCGGTGAACAGCCCCGATCCTGTGACCCGGGTATTTTTAGCCTGCACGGGGGCGTCCTGAAGCTGGAGCAGAGCGGGAGCTGAAGCCTCGAGAACAGAAAGGCTGCATGAAACAGCTGAGAGGAAACACAAACCTCCATCTGTGCAATAAAGCAGAAGCAAAACTTCCATGTAAATTTCACCCCCCCCCATTTTTACTCTCGTCTTGCTCAACCTGCAGCCACCGTCACACAAAGCAGAAGCTTCTCTGCTCCGTGCTCTGACACGGGGCTGATCACCTGCTCCAGCTTCCCTAATGCTTCTGCATCTCCCAGACTCCATGCAAAAACCAATCAAGTGAATCATCGGGTACTTCTAGGTGCTGTGATACAGTTTGACTGGGATTCCCGGGAATTCTGCAGCAGGGAGAAGGAGGCTGATCTGGAAATTCCTCCACTGAGAAAGAAAAAAATCCCAGTAAACAAACTGGGAGCGTGAAGGGGGGGGGGTATTCTCCGAAACTCCCCACGTGGGATCCCCGGCGTCTGTATCGCGCTCAGCCAATAGGTGCAGAGTATGGGGGATGCATTGACAGCGGCGGACCAATGGGAGGGCGAGCGGCTGGGTGGGGCTCCGCCCACCGCGGACCTCGGGTATAAGAGCTGCAGTTCGTCGTCGTCGGGCTCAGACCTGTGGAGTTCTCCAGCTCACGGACTAAAGCTTTTCCTTCGACGAGCCGTGTGGATTACAGCTTGTTGGGAATTTACCGGGACAGCAGCCTCTCCTCTCCGCGCTGTGGATATCTCTTATTATCCTGGATCTTGTGGATTATTTTACTGACTTCAGCATGACTCTGGAGGAAGTTGTTGGATCTAACAGCACCGAGAAAAAGTAAGTTTCTGCTGCTTTGAGCTGTGCGTAATTGCGCACTGAGGCTGCAGTGTCGCTCCAGTTTGGTCCAGGTTTAGTCTCCTCCTGGACCAGCTCAGACCATTATTCTTAGAGTTGATGCAGTTTCAGAACACTCGGTCTAGTTTGCTCACTCTGCCCGTTCCTCCGTGTTTGTGCAGGATGGAGACGGTGACTCAGGCTCTGGAGGAGTTGCTTGTCGCAGCTCAGCGGCAGGACTGCCTCACGGTGGGAGTCTACGAATCTGCCAAACTCATGAATGTGTAAGTAGAATCTTTCGATTTCCCTCTGTCCCGTAACACCAGAATCTGTTGTGATGCTGATGTTAAGCCGGGTCTGTCCTCCTAATCCTGCAGAGACCCGGACAGTGTGGTCCTGTGCGTCCTCGCCACTGATGAGGAAGATGAAGATGACATCGCGCTGCAGATCCACTTCACGCTGCTTCAGGCTTTCTGCTGCGACAACGACATCAACATCCTGCGCGTGTCCGGCATGAGGCGGCTGGCTCAGCTGCTGGAGGAGGACACGCAGGACAGCAACGGCAACGAGCCGCGGGACCTGCACTGCATCCTGGTCACGGTAAGTTCAAAATGAGGCGTTTGACTGGTTTTAAGTGAATTTGGATCCAACTGTGTGACACTCACCGTCTTTTCCTGCTGTGTTTGCAGAACCCTCCGGTGCAGCCTCTTCAGTGCCAGGCTCTTCAGCACATCAGCAGCTTCTGTGAGGAGAGCCGCTGCACCAACCAGTGGGTACCGTGCCTGGAGCTGCAGGACCGCTGAGTCGCGCCGGGAGGAACCGAACCGAGTGAGACCGCCGGGGGCGGTGAGAAAGAGTGGTCCAAATAGCCATCCTCAGCAGAAGAGGAACATTGGCGTTTGAGTGGGGACGGGGTCCGGCGCGAACCAGGAGCGTTCCTGCTGCCTGATGACTGGGTGGCTGATTTGTCAAGGGGCGCGGGAGATGCCGGTACCGGTGCCGGACGGGTTGGGAAAGCAGAGCCGCACTGTGCAGGAGGCACCAGGTCCTGGAGCTGCAGAGAGGGCTGGGGAGATGTACCGAACTGTCACGTGACTGAGTGACGGGGACTGAACTGATGAGTGAATGAACTGAGGAGCTGCACCTGAGCCGCAGGTGTTCTGCTCACCTGTCTGCTCTCACACGAATGAGGGGAAGACACGGGGCACGTGACGTCATCGTTTATCATTTGCTGTTAATAGTGACGCCATAGAGTTACACACTGATGTCATAGCTAATTATTTAAAGTGAACAGAGTTAATATATGAGTGAATCCACATGTTGCCTTATTCTATGTGATGAATAAATTATTGAAGGAGGAGTTCTCATGGTTCCTGTGGTTCATCCAGGTGCATGTGCGTGCGTGTGTGGACTTAAGTGTTCACCATCTTAATGAGGACATTTGGATCCAAATGCCTGTTTGAAGGGTCAGGTTAGCTGCAAAGGTGGCTGAATGTGCACAAACTCAATGCCAAGTAAAAACTGCAAATTCTCAAGATTCTTATTGAAGTTTAAGTACAAAGTATGTGCATATAAAATCCAAAAACTGCAGTACTTTACTAAGGAAGTACTTTTGAACTTGTAGAAGTATTTCCCTCTGTATAGTGGAGCAGCAGCATAAAATGAAATTACCTCAAAATTGTACTTAATGTAGTAGTTCTCAGTTGATTGACACCACTGGAGTTTGGGTTAGGGTAATGTTTGAGGTTAGGTATTCCGTTAGTGAGGGTCCTTACAAGTGCAGAACAAAAAAATGAGTGTGTGTGAATCACTGTGACATAACCCATTAAACAGAACTATTCCCCTCAGTCTTAAATAATACTAAATAAGCTATACGACATCTCAGGAAACGTGTCCCATAAGTGCTGAAAACCTGTCCAGAAAACCTCAGTCCTCAACCTGTAATAACACAGGCTAGGTAGATTCTTTATTTTAAGTGAGAATCACTGGCTGATACTGTTGTAGGATAAAACAAACCCACATGGCAGGAATATCTGTGTCCAATTCAGTGTCTTGTCCAGGGATGCTTTGATAGGTGGCCAGGAATCAGGCGGGAACTGGGAATTGAACCACCAACCTCTGAAAATGATGATCATTCATAAATGTCAAACCCTCCGGCTGTAAAACTCCTGCAGGAAATGTTGATGTTGAAATGAATGAACAGAGAAAAATGATGGCTGCTCTACAAACTGAGCCACAGCTGCAAATCCAAATCCAACTGTGAATAGACGACAATAAAGGTCCCTGTATCCCTATAATGGGAACTCTATTATTAACTAAAAACTATTTAACTGTTATTAAAGCATATAACTGTTTCTGAAATCGGTATTTCCTGACAGTTCTGTAACACATGGAGTACCACAAGGATCAGTCCTGGATCCTCCACTAGTGACTGTCTACATATTTATGTGTAATACCCGAAGACTGTTAGTGAGGGAGCTACAAAGCAAATAATGTTCACTCTATTATTGGTTCATGCAGCTTAGCAACATTTCCAAAATGTAATACTTTTATCTTTCATCAAGATCCAAAAGGAAATGACACAGAGCCCAGGTTTCTTCAGGTGTTCAAGTGTTCCCATACTTGACTAAAGAGTCTGACTGTGATCATGTCTGCAGGATAAAAGTGGATGGTTACATAAGGAGTGTGTTGGTGGAGACTTTCACACTGTCTCAGTTTCCATGGAGCTGCCTGCAGGATTCTGCTGATTCTTTTAATGTGGGAGTTAAACCTGCAGCTGTGTTGCTGCCTTGCTCCTTGGGTTTCTAGATCCTGTTGACTGGTGATGAAAACGAAACAAAAGTTCATATCTAAAGTCGAGAGGGAAACTGAGCTTGATCAGTGGTGGGGCGGGGGGGAGTCCCTCTGTTGGTGGTGGTATTATCAGATAAAACAAGAGTCAGTTCTGCTGACTCATGTTTTTGTTATGTGCTATTTCTGGACTGAAGACATTTCTACAGAGCAAAGTCCGACAGCAAGCGTTTCCTGATAACACTTGGTTACTGAAGCTTGATCAGGTCTGAGTGACCTGCAGACATGTCTGATCCAGCTCTGCTGCATCCAACAGTCGGAGGACTGGCGACAAAAAGAGACACAAATATGTAAATTGACCAAAATCAGCTGTTTTCAGTGATGTGTTCCTTTTATCCAGACTGCATACACTCAAACATATCATTTCGTAGGTTTTCTTGTAGCACTGAAACTCTCGGGGGTCGGGCTGAGGTTACAAACTGTGGAGTGGCACTGTTCCAAACATTAGATTATGATGTCCAGTCTGTGGTTGTGCAGACAATGAGACAGAAACAGTTGCTTTTCTATTGTTAATTGTAGCTTTCAGTGCTAACATTTACATTTAGTCACTTGACAGACGCTTTTACCCAAGGACACTTACAAGTCAATAGTAGCTTATGGGGAAAGCTGGAGTCTGGGACCTCTGTTGCTGTTCTCTCTTCGTTGTGCATCACTGTTAGTTCTTTTGAATTTAGCGTTAGCCTCCAAGTCTCCCAGCTAACACAGGACCACATGTTCAGGATTTCATGTAATAAAAAACATCAGAGAACATTGTGCTTTTTGTTCCCTCAGAGTGTTCCTGGCCTTTGGGGTTATTTTCTGCTGCTGTGATTTTATTCTGTCAGAGCTTTAGGGGTTAAATATTTCTACTAAGGCACAGGGAACACTGAGTTCCAGCTGTGTGAAAGCTGCTGATCTATAAACTGTAGCTCCGTCTGCAGCCAACTCTGCACAAACAGCCATCGGCCTCTGCCCGTGATGTCACATCCTGATGTCACATCCTGTTGCAACCCCCCCACCTCCCGCTCTAGGTGACGGGACTCTGGCGCTGACGCCACAGGCGTGTTTGTTTTGGCAGCCCGTCTCTCCCCGCCGGGCCAACCGGGGCCACAACTCCTCTGACAACTCCCCAAGCTTCTCCAGGTGACGGACAGCTGGGCTCAGCCAATCAGCTGCAAGAATTCAGTGCTTGAATTTTAAATACATTTGTATTGAAGCTAATTTTCCCTTCATGGAATAACTGAAGAGAGCTTTGATACGTCTCATTTATTTAAAGATGGAACTTTGCAACTGCAACCTGAATATGACATCATCTCATCCCATCTGTTTAATATTTTTACATTGGAACTGTTGTTTTCCTCTAGACATGTTCTTTAAAACCAGAAACACAACTGCTGCATCATGCAAAGTGCTTTAGAGAAAGAAAAGCATTGAGTCACAGTAAACAAACAACAGCTGTGTGAGTATTCACACGATGTTTTACCCACAGTGACACGTGGGAACATCTTCAACATCACTTTGTGATGTAGCTTCTTTCACACATTAACTCTGTCACATTTCCACTTTTCTGTTCTGTGGCTTCTTGAAAATTCCTGGTGAACCCTTTAAATCTTCTTCATATTTTCATGTCTCAACTGCGTGTGTCATATAGTTTTACCTTATGGAATGGGTACCAACAGGACAAATGTGCGTTTCCTTTTGTTTTTGAGCTAAACTTTGCTCTGGTGTCTCAGCTACTTCTACACACTTTTATGTGTATATATCAACCAGTATGCCACAAACCACCACAGTGTGTCTGTGGATGCTGCGTTTATTGGGGGAGCTGCTTGTGGACATCCTCAGAAATTCATGGCATGTGTTTGGAAATTGCCGTTTTGTACTAATGCAACACTGGTTGCAGAGAGTTGTCCGACTGTAGAAGCATAAACAGTGTCTTCTCTGCCGTGGTTTAATTGTTCCAGTTGACTGTAGAAAAGTAGAAATTCAAAAGGAAAATAATTCTATTTGCAACATAATCTGCTCTTTAATGGACAAATGTATCCTCCAGAAAGCACAAAAGTAAATATCTGTCACAGCTGGTGCATACATTTGTTGGTAAAATGCCACAAAACTACATCGTGTTCTTCACATGTTCCATCCATGGTGCACCACTTGACACAGGAAGACCACATCCTGATCACTTTTACATTTTGTCATTTATCAGATGCTTTTATCCAAAGCAACTTACAAATGAGATACAAGGTACAAAGGCAGGGTAAGTGTAAGGAGGTCTTGCCTAAGGACCCCTATTGGAGGTAGACCACAGCTGGGATTCAAACCCCAGTCTCCTGCATGGAGAGGGAGTCATTTTACCTACACCATCCAGTCGCTTTTATCCACAGTGCTGTTGTGATGTTCTGCGACGTGTCGCTGTACATATATGCCATGAAACAGTTTTGTTTTGTACAATACATGCAGTTATCCAGGCTGTACATCAGAAACATACAGTAATCAAGGATGGTCGTCAGGGTTACACAATGTAAACAACAACATTGAGCGTGAGGACGAGAATTTGAAGACAAACAGCTCACACCCAGACTGTACACTGCACTGAACTGATCTGACATCAGTGATGCAGAGACACAGTGTCTCTGATCTGATGGAAGGAATTTGTACCAGCCAGAGTTAATCGCTTCACACCCACAGTCATTTTCCAAGTGTGTGCAGAGAGAAGAAACAGGGAGTGTCGACCTCAGAGAACATGTCACAATCTTTTACTGCAGTGCTGAGGTCCAGTTTACAGTTCTGATGCTTTACTGCAGTATTTATACTGATGCAGTGCAGTTGAAAGTTACTCTACATATTGTATTCATCATGAAAACTATCCTGTTTCACCTTTGTGAATCTTACACATGCTGCAAACATGAGAGTGAAAATCCTTCCTCCACCTCCCCACACAACAAGCTGTTTTATGATGAAGTCCAAAGTCCCATGAAAAGCAAACTGCATGCACGCATGTAGACTGAGAGGTGTGGTTTAAGGTATGTTCCACGCTGTTCGTCAGAGGGAGAAACACAGGAAGCATTTCATGACATGAAGAACCACCTGACATAAAGCTGACATAAAGCTGCAGTGACTAAAACCCTGAAAAACCCAAAAAACTGATGATTGCTTTAAAACAAACTCAACCTGAGTCCACGTTGTCCCAGGTTTTAGATGTTTGAGGCCAAATGAGCAAAATCATTCACAGTTTTATTGGAAGGAACTTTGTTCAGTCTCATGTGGACATAAGCAGACAATCTGTCTGGAGTCTGGAGCCTGTTGTCATGTCAGGGAACATTTTTGTTGTGCTTTGAGTTGCACGATCTCCTGTTGCATGCATCTGAACTTAACACTAGAATGAAATAATTGTAGTTTTCTGGGAGGTGCTGACAGTAAAGTCTCTAATTGAATTCAGTGAATCACATTGGACGTAGTTTTCACTGCTATCCTCCATAATCTGAACTGGTGTTTAATTAATTCTACTGAATCTCACAAACTTTGCATGATTAGATGGCTGTGGCTCAATAGGTATAGGATCGGTGATTCGATTCCCAGCTTCTTCTGTCACATGTCTTGTGCAAGATACTGAACCCCCCCCCCCTCCCGAGTCAGATCAGCTCTTCTGTGTGCGATCGGGTGAAAGAGGTGCTGTGTAAAAGTGCTTTGAGCACCAGTTAGGTGGAAAAGTGCCAACCATTCACCATGTAGATGAGTTTGTCATCTCACTGCAGTTCCCACGCAGTTCATCCAATGTTTCTGATCAAACGCTTGAATTAAAGTCGACACTGTAAACACTATTAATTTATTTCTGCTGTTTCGGGTGTACAGAGCCGGCTAGATGAAACCCCATCACTGTCCAAATACATAACAGCATGACTGTATTGTGTCTTAGCTTTAACCTGGAGAACCTGCAGAAACCCTGGTGAAACCATGAACTAGTTAACCGTTGTAAAGAAACGGTTTGGTTTCTCCAGTTTGGTGCCTGGTGCTGAAATACCCATCAGAATGTAAAGTGCTTTAGAAATAATGACATTCAGCCCGTTTGATGATTTGTAAATGACTCTGAGGATGACAGAAGCAATAAAACTGCAGCCTGAGTGAATCCGCGTCAAATCCCATTCAGAGACGCTCCTTTTGCTGTTTGGCATCATGTGAATTGTGTGAATCAACAACATTTGAGGCTCTAAAAGGGGAACTCCATGATGAAAATAATGTGTGCTCTGTGTGGCCCCGCTCTGCTTGGTGACGGTAAAGCCTCTGTGTCGGGGTGTTTTCTCAAGCTGTCGCTGATCTCAGGAATAGCAGCTTTATTTTTACACAAACACTCAGAGAGGAATTAATAGCAGCTCAGTGTGTCACACCAGCAGCTATTTGTGTTCATGCATCCAGCATCCCAGCTCTCAGCGCTGCGTCACGTCGTCGTGGAAACAGATGGAGCCCGGTGATTGGCCCGTTCAGGCCCGGTTGGCTGGTGGGAGCCGCGGTCGTGTTGGTTGGATAACAAGCCGGACGGCACGTCGACGTGTTACGTAGGGAGATCCTGCTGCGACGTCACTGACCATGTAGGGCTACTTCAGGACCATCAGAGAGATGAGTCAGAGAGGAGGAGGAGAGTAGGAGGGGAGGAAGAGGAGAGGAAGAGGAGATGACTGATGAATCTGTGAGAGCTAGAGATCGCTGCAACATCACAAACACATCAACACAGTACAGAACATTGGAAGCAGCACAAACCTCTGATCCTAAAATCTGGACTCTGACCCAGAAACTCCTTTCCTTTACTTTTAGTTCTTCTCTGCAGCTGATGAGCCCTTCTGTCAGTGTCCTGTGGCTGAATTTGATCTCCTAATGGCCTTTGAGGTCTGTGGTGGTGACAAGCATCACAACGTCCCTGACCCGGGACTCGGTACTTGGACTTGGGACTGGGCCCCCTCTGGTTTTCTGTATAGTGTCATATCATGTGCACGTGAACATGTGTTTATCTCTCAGTCTCTGAATGGCAGCAACACAAACACTAAACAGAAACTAGACCACTTCCTGTCTGCCTGTGTTCAGGGGGAGTGTGTGTGTGTTGGGGTGGGGGGGGGGGGGTCACTTTCTCTGTCACCTCTTCTCTTCCTCTTAGTGAGTTTCATGTTTCCACCCATCACACTGGATGGACTGTGATATAAGATGGGAGAAGATTCTTCTCCAGCTGCTGACTCACCACAGGCTCCTACTGTAGCATCACACATCGCTGCCACGGTGCATCGTGGGAAGGAAGGAGAAAAGACAATATGCTGTTCAACAGGGTTCAGTGTGACTGTGACAATAATCAGTGGACCACAGGGAGCTGTGGAGACGTTTCAGCATCTGGACAGGACAAGCTCAGTGCTGGGTTGAAGAGGAACCAGCTCCACCTCCAGCACTACGCACATTCTCAGCTTCAGCTTCTAAACGCTGCACAGATGTGATCAGAGCAGCCTCATCACATGAAACGCCAGCAGCCAATCAGACGCCTCCCGCTCTGCTCTGACAGCAGCTCAACAGTGTTTCTGTCCCCACATGAACCTCTCAGAGCTCCAACTATCACTGTTCCCTCAGTGGAGCTTCAGATGAGTGGACAGGTCCTCCAGCTGTCCACTCCCCGAGCTCTTTACTGGCTACACCTGTGCAGGTAAAAGTAGTCCAACACAGTTCTGGCAGGACACCTTCATCAAGCTCAGAAAGTTCCAGTTTCTGGTGAAACCGTCTCAGTGGTCAGTGACTGGTCAGATAAGTTAATTACAGGACTTTGCTGTCATGTTCAGACATATAACGATCCTCAGAGTGAGTCTTTGGCCGTTTGTCCTTCTCTTTGAGGCTGTTTGTGGTAATTTAGCATCTTTCTTTGAGTCACTTTTGGGTTTGGCATTGGTTTTTTGGCAGTACAGCGTCTGTCCTTGGCACGAATTGTGTCTGTTTTGTTTAGTTAATGTCTCTTTGGGATCTTTGGTTGCAGTGAATGCAAAAATCAAAACGTCCCAAAAACAACAACAACAGACGCCCACTAAGTAGGTCGGAGTAGGATCACATTTGTTGATGAGACTGTCCCCCAGAAAACCACCAGAGGTGAATAAATCAGCGATTCCATGTGTTGTCATGTTTAGCTCCGAGCTGATGTGGGTCACACTATGCTCGGTTTTTCCAGACAGTGTAAACGTGGCTGCAGAACGTCAGTTTGAACCACGTCTCGTGGAAGAAGGAAAAAGAGAATCTGCATGTTTACTGTTCCACCTCTCACTCTCTGTTCCTCCACCCTGATTTCTCATCCCACACTTCTCCAGCTTTTCCACAGCAGAACAAATATCAAACCACAACCTGGAGGCTCTGTTTCACATGCACTCCAGTTTTGTGGGGCTGCAGACGGATCTTCTCTTGTTTGACTGTTAAACTGCAGCTGCTGTGAATATTTTGTTCTGCAGACTGATGCACACTTTTCTTTTCTTTTATGAATAAGAAAACAGCAGAAGACACTGCTCACCCCCAAAACTTCAAGTGGCTTCAATAATGGAAATACTCATGTGAAGTACAGGTATTTAAGGTCCAATAAAACAGAAAGAACTACAAATGTACTGTGTGACACGTTTGTTGTTTCCTCCCAAACACAACACAGACGTTTTTCTTCTGCAGCTCAAACTGTCTGAACTATAAATGTCTCCTCTGGATGCCGGTGGTTATTTTTATCCCAGCTGAGGCTAAATTTACCAAGCAGGCGTCTCCCCCCGTCCTGCCACAGAATAGCTCTGAGCCCTCCTCCCCCCCGACTCTCTGCTGAGAGAGCAGCGAGGCCACAGTGTGGTTTCACTCAGAGATACAGGTCACACTGGGTCATTTTCCTCTCATATGTCCACTGCTTTTTACACTCGCTACGCAAACAGAAATAGAGAACCTGTTTCCAACAGAACATTCCAGATAATAAGAAGAGGTGAGTCGTGGCAATCCGACGTCTTTCTTTTCTTTTTTTCGTGTCTCCGTGTCCAAACTGACTCAACGTCCAGACAAAGAACAAGGAAACCCAGAATTTAAGGGGGACACTTTGAATCTGCTGCTGGCTTGATGTCAGAATAAAAAACAGCATCACAGAGCCTCGATCCTCTGTGCACAAACCCACAATTACAGACCGGTGCTGAGGGACAACCCCCCCCCCCCCCCCCCCCCCCCCCCCCTCCTACACTGCCAGCGGAACCCCACCCAAACCACACTTTGATCTCCAGCCAAATGCCCCGCTCTCTCTCAGTCCTGCTGGTTTTGTGTCAGTCCAGACCACAAACCAGAGGGGCTCCAGAGTCCAGACCTGGCCTGACTCAAGAGCTGAACTAGAATGAGGCCTGGAAAAGTTTGGAAAAGAAGCTGATTTCTTAATGTTTCTCTGTCAACGTTACCTCGCTACTTGTTACTGAACTAAACGAAGCGGCAGAACGTCACAAACCTTCTTCTTAAGACCAGTTCTTTGTCCCCGTGATCCACAGTTCTCTCAGGTCTCAGAGACTCTCTGCAGACGGTCCGTGGAAGCAGTGCACCGACTGCAGAACCACATGTGGTAATTTCAAAGGCTCTGGGGTTCGATACTGTTCAGTCAGGTCAGCACAGCAGGGTTCAATTAGCCCACAAGGGGCCAAGGTGCATCACAGGCAACAGAATTGTTTTGTATTGCACCAGTGTGTGGGACTATTTTAGACCATGTTGTAGTGTGTGTGAGGTCTGAGGGCAAGGTTTGGTTTTTCAGCAAGAGTGATTGTTTTTAATGTACACCTGGATGAGGGACTGTAGACCTGGATGAGGGACTGTAGACCTGGATGAGGGACTGTAGACCTGGATGAGGGACTGTAGAGCTGGATGAGGGACTGTAGACCTGGATGAGGGACTGTAGACCTGGATGAGGGACTGTACACCTGGATGAGGGACTGTACTGTAGACCTGGATGAGGGACTGTAGACCTGGATGAGGGACTGTAGACCTGGATGAGTGACTGTAGACCTGGATGAGGGACTGTAGACCTGGATGAGGGACTGTAGACCTGGATGAGGGACTGTAGACCTGGATGAGGGACTGTAGACCTGGATGAGTGACTGTACACCTGGATGAGGGACTGTAGACCTGGATGAGGGACTGTAGACCTGGATGAGGGACTTGTAGAACTGGATGAGGGACTGTAGACCTGGATTGGTGCCTGTAGAACCTGGAGAGGGATTGTAGAACTGGATGAGGGACTGTTAGAGCTGGATGAGGGACTGTAACTGGATGAGTGACTGTAGACTGATGAGGACTGTAGACTGGAGATGAGGGACTGTAGACCTGAGAGGGACTGTAGACCTGGATGAGGATGTCTGGTAGACTGGAATGGAGGGAGAACCTGGATGAGGGACTGTAAACCTGGATGAGGGACTGTAGACCTGGATGAGGGACTGTAACCTGGATGAGGGACTGTAGACCTGGATGAGGGACTGTAGACCGGATGAGTGATGTAGACCTGGATGAGGGTACTGGATGAGGGACTGTACCTGGATGAGGGATTGTAGAACTGGATGAGGGACTGTAGACCTGGATGAGGGATTGTAGAACTGGATGAGGGACTGTAGACCTGGATGAGGGACTGTAGAACTGGATGAGGGACTGTAGAGCTGGATGAGGGACTGTAGACCTGGATGAGGGACTGTAGACCTGGATGAGGGACTGTAGAGCTGGATGAGGGACTGTAGACCTGGATGAGGGACTGTAGAACTGGATGAGGGACTGTAGACCTGGATGAGGGACTGTAGACCTGGATGAGGGACTGTAGACCTGGATGAGGGACTGTAGACCTGGATGAGGGATTGTAGACCTGGATGAGGGACTGTAGACCTGGATGAGGGACTGTAGACCTGGATGAGGGACTGTAGACCTGGATGAGTGACTGTAGACCTGGATGAGGGATTGTAGACCTGGATGAGTGACTGTAGACCTGGATGAGGGACTGTAGACCTGGATGAGGGACTGTAGACCTGGATGAGGGACTGTAGACCTGGATGAGGGACTGTAGACCTGGATGAGGGACTGTAGACCTGGATGAGTGACTGTAGACCTGGATGAGGGACTGTAGACCTGGATGAGGGACTGTAGACCTGGATGAGGGACTGTAGACCTGGATGACGGGTTGTAGTTTAAGTAGGCATGTGCAGTTGACCTCTGTGGGACAGGGTCAGTGACTGGTTCCTGTCTCGTTTTCAGTGCAGTCGACTGAATGCAGCATTCTTACTCTCAGCACAGTTTGCATATGACCTGCAGGTGGAGGGGGAGGGGACGAGCCCCGAGGCGGTCCTGGTCTCAGGTTTTTGTGCCTGCAGGATTCTTGGAAAGACCTAACAGCTGAGATTTGCATAATGAACAAGAAAAGAAAAGAGCGTGTGATCCTGTAGATTTGACTGAAACGAGCAGCAGATCAACAGAAACTCACACATCGTCGGCGATCAGCTGATAATGAATGTGTGTATTTAATGAATTAGCAGCTGATCTACTCACTTACTGCGAACGTCTCTGTGCGAATCTGCAGCAGGATCCTCAGTTAAGAACAAGCTTCAGGATTCACTGTGTCTGCTCCAGAAACCGTTTCAGTCTGAGCTCCTGCTGCTTCACAGTGAATGGACGAGGGTCAAAGGTCACCTGCTGAGCTCAGGTGATGCTCAGCTGAACATTTTACCTGCTGTTGATCTCTCCTCCTATCACATGACCACTCACAGTGGAGAAACCCCAGGGAGCTGTTGTCAGGTGAGCCCATTGCATCATGGGAAGTCAGGTGTTATGTAAACACCTTCCACCTCCAGCTTCTGATTGGCTGCACACACCTGAACCAGGAAACCAGGAGGTAGGACAGAGACAGCTGGAAAAAAGCAGGACTGTGGTCTACGAGGACAGGAAGACAGGAAGACAGGCAGACAGACAGACAGACAGACAGACAGACAGGCAAACAGGCAGACAGACAGACAGGCAGACAGACAGACAGACAGACAGGCAGACAGACAGGACAGAAACATGACAGACGACCAGACAGCAGACAGGCAGACAGACAGACAGCCGACAGACAGACCAGATATGCCAGACAGACAGAGACGACAGACAGACAGACAGACAGACAGACAGGACAGACGACAGAGAGATGCAGACGACAGACAGACCAGACAGGACAGACAGACAGACAGAGCGACAGGCCAGACAGACAGACAGGACAGACAGACAGACTATGGACAGACAGACAGAGCAGACAGACAGACCAGACAATGCAGACAGAACAGACAGGACAGGACGACAGGACAGACAGACAGACCAGACAGACAGACGACAGGGATGCAGACAGAGACGACAGACAGACAGACAGACAGACAGGACAGCGACAGACAGGCAGGCAGGCAGACAGACAGACAGACAGACAGACAGACAGACAGACATGCAGCAGGCAGACAGACAGACAGACAGACAGACCAGACAGACGATAGACAGACATGCAGACAGACAGGCAGGACAGGCAGACAGACAGACAGACAGACAGACAGACAGGCAGACAGACAGACAGGCAGGCAGACAGACAGACAGACAGACAGACAGACAGACAGATATGCAGACAGACAGACAGACAGACAGACAGACAGACAGACAGACAGACAGACAGACAGACAGACAGACAGACAGACAGACAGACAGACAGACAGACAGGCAGGCAGGCAGACAGACAGACAGACAGACAGGCAGGCAGACAGACAGGCAGGCAGACAGACAGACACACAGACAGACAGACAGACAGACAGGCAGACAGACAGACAGACAGACAGACAGACAGACAGACAGACAGACAGGCAGACAGACAGACAGACAGACAGACAGACAGACAGACAGACAGACAGGCAGACAGACAGACAGACAGACAGGCAGGCAGACAGACAGACAGACAGACAGACAGACAGGCAGACAGGCAGACAGACAGATATGCAGGCAGACAGACAGGCAGGCAGGCAGGCAGACAGGCAGACAGGCAGACAGACAGGCAGACAGACAGACAGACAGACAGGCAGACAGACAGACAGACAGGCAGACAGACAGGCAGACAGATATGCAGGCAGACAGACAGGCAGGCAGGCAGGCAGACAGGCAGACAGGCAGACAGACAGGCAGACAGACAGACAGACAGACAGACAGGCAGACAGACAGACAGACAGACAGACAGGCAGACAGACAGACAGACAGACAGACAGGCAGACAGGTCAGACAGACAGACAGACAGCAGACAGATATGCAGGCAGACAGACAGACAGACGACAGACAGACAGAAAGACAGACAGGTAGACAGACAGACAGACAGACAACAGACAGACAGGCAGACAGACAGACAGACAGGCAGACAGACAGACAGACAGACAGACAGACAGACAGACAGGCAGACAGACAGACGGCAGACAGACAGACAGACAGACAGACAGACAGGCAGACAGACAGACAGACAGACAGACAGACAGACAGGCAGACAGGCAGACAGATATGCAGGCAGACAGACAGACAGACAGACAGGCAGGCAGGCAGACAGACAGACAGGCAGACAGACAGACAGACAGGCAGACAGACAGGCAGACAGGCAGACAGACAGACAGACAGGCAGACAGACAGGCAGGCAGGCAGACAGACAGACAGGCAGACAGACAGACAGACAGACAGACAGACAGACAGACATGCAGGCAGACAGACAGACAGACAGACAGACAGACAGACAGACAGGCAGGCAGACAGACAGATATGCAGGCAGACAGATATGCAGGCAGGCAGACAGACAGACAGACAGACAGACAGACAGGCAGGCAGACAGACAGGCAGACAGACAGACAGGCAGACAGACAGACAGACAGGCAGACAGACAGGCAGACAGATATGCAGGCAGACAGACAGACAGACAGGCAGGCAGACAGGCAGACAGGCAGACAGACAGACAGACAGACAGGCAGACAGACAGGCAGACAGATATGCAGGCAGACAGACAGGCAGGCAGGCAGATAGACAGGTAGACAGACAGACAGATAGATATGCAGGCAGACAGACAGACAGGCAGGCAGGCAGGCAGACAGACAGACAGACAGACAGACAGTTAGAAAGACAGGTAGCGTGAATGAAATCTGCTGTTTATGATTTGACTTCAGTTTTTGTCGTGATGCTTCTGATCATAAATTGAGGTCAGGTGACGATTACACAAATCCAACTTCCTGCTTCTGTGAACACAAACGTGAAGTCAGAACGTTTTAACTGGACACAACAGATCAGCTCGTGTTTTGTTCACTGATGATTCATTGATCCATTAACTTGAGCTTGTGTCAAACTGGAGCTGCTGCTTTATTGTTGCTGTGGAGGAGGACGTGTGAGGAGAAGGTGGAGAGGAGGTGTGTGAGAAGAAGCTGTAAAGAAAATGCACAGAGAGAGGCGTGTGTGGTGGAAGGTGGTGTAAAACAGTACACGTCCTTTTTGTAGGCCTGTCCGCCTCCTCCTCCACCTCCTCCTCCTCCCAGTGCTCCCAGTTAGATGAGTCAACAGGACTGAGCTGAGTCACAGCCTGAAGAACGTCCTGCTGACACACACGGGTTTCAGCAGAGCCCAGATCAGCCAGGTTCCGTGTTTAAGGAGAATCAGAAACCCTCTAATACAAACAGATTCTGGCCTTTGTAAGATATTTGCGCCTTGTTCCATTCATTTGGACTCTTTGGGATCATTTGACAGCTGCTTGTGCTCATTTAGACTCGTTTAACTGAATCCCATGTCTTTTAAACAACAAATGCTCTGTACGCTGCAGTAAGCCAAGGCTGGTCTGCAGCTGGTGCTTAGTTCAGAAAGCTGTCTCCAGAGGAACAGAAACTCTTTGCTGGTCTAGGACCACATACATCAGGGGCTTTGGGCAGGATGACCAACAAGACCAGCTAAGAGTTATAAAGATAAACATCAATTGTCACTGTGTGAACACTGAAGGCTGACAAAGGCTAAGGTTAACACCTTTCCGCATTGGGTAATTACATTTCTTATTGAACGTAGTCTTTGTCCACTGGACCAGTTGGGATTCAGTTTGCATCACCCAGTTAAGTTTTGTCTCTTTCCTCTGAAACATAAATCTAAAAACAGAACTTCCAGGACACGCTGATCGATGACAGCGGCGTAGCTCTGTGATCGACTGCACTGACGTTCAAACTGTGATTTATAAGTGTCATTTCTGGGAGACAGGTCTGGAGTGTGTTGACACTGTGTTATTGTCACACACACATGGGAATGGGCACAGTGACGTCTGTTCACGGATTGATATGAGAAGACTGCAGGTTACCAGGAACACGGCTGCAGAAACACAGAATCACATATAAAACACACCCTCCTGTGTTAGTTACCGTAAACACACAACCTGCTCAGTTGGCTTTAACGTATGATTTTACTTTATTTTATTTTATTTTTACTTTATTTTATTTTATTTTTACTTTATTTTAATTTATTATTACGTATAACATATTATATATGTTAAGTCGTTATAGTGTATATAGTGGTAGATTCTCGTAAAATGTTTATTACTTTTGTATTTTTGCACATTTTAAACACCCTTTCATTCTTTTTTGCACATTACTGTTGTTCTTTTTGCACTGACCTGCTGTAGCAATTGAATTTCCCCAATGTGAGATCAATAAAGAATATCTTATCTTATCTTATCTTATCTTATCTTATCTTATCTTATCTTATCTTATCTTATCTTATCTTATCTTATCTTATGACGGATGTCTGAAACCTGCACTCATCATGTCATGTCAGAAACACCAGAGGCACTTGTACATACTGCAGATGTCAGTACTGCAAGTCAGACCTGAAACATGTCTGTTTCACTTTCAACATGACACAGATGCTTCTTTTTATATAATGTGACAAAGAGAGAGATCAGCTTCTGGCTTTATTGTCACTTCAGGAAACGCAGTTAAATGTTAAGCTGCAGAGGAACATGCATGCCTGCAGCTGTTGAACTACTGGGTTTCACAGAGGAAAAGCTGGGGCGGGGTTAGGCAGGTAAACAACAAGAGCATGCTGCTGACACACTGCGAACACACTGCTAACACGCTAACACCTGAGTCATCAGATAAACACCAGGATCAGGGAGGAAGCAGAGGACTGCCTCACACCCTCATGTCCAAATACTGACACAGTGTGAGCACAGTGCACAGAGAGATGATAAGGGAGAAGTTTGCAGACTCTCTGAGTTCCTGGAAATGTTTGACCTTAGATTTCACACGAACCCAACTGGTTCAGTCCCTTCAGCTGCTGCAGTTGTTTTTACTGATGCTTTCAATGCAATGTTTCTCCGAACAGCACAAAATCAGCTCACGCGCTGCATGACTCCATCAGTCCATACAAATAGAATATCCAGAAGGGGGTTTTAACTGGTGGAACAGGTGAACAATAAAATATTAACACATATCTATGTGTATCTGGATGAATAAATGTAAGAACAGGTGAATGGGGGAGTTCCACCTGAGATAAATCACCTGTAAACGCATTCAGCATAATGTTGGTGAAGCTGTAAAAGCCAAAACGTTAACTCTCGATTCTCTGTTATTACGTGTCTGTCACACTTTTATGGTTTTATGTTGGTGAGCTTTGCCTCCGTTTGTCCATTAAGGAACAAATAAAATATAAACTCATTAACTTTCATGAGTAAACATGATTAGCTGGAAGTGTTTTACTCTGGTAGGTGAAGTGTGTGAAGAGTTTAGAAGAAGTAAAGTGGATTGAGAGAAATGGGATGTAGAAACTGGAACACGTGTGTTTTCACTACTTCCGTTTTCTGTGAAGAGAAATTGTGTGTGTGTGTGTGTGTGTGTCAGGGTCAGGTCCCAAGTTGATAATAAACCAAAACAAATATGAACAAATTTGTTTAAGACTAATGTGCACTAGACATAAAAACACCAACAGGTTTTAGGTTTCCCTCCCTGTGATGATCCATCTTTGATCCAGCTGCTCCTCTCTGATAGTAGGAGAGCGGAAACAGAAACAACTGAGAACCAGCCGGCTGGTTGACGGCTGAAGATGTGTTCTGCACAACACAATACGAATTCTTAGCCGTAGAAACCCTGAGATCAATTTTGGCAAATAAAAGTGTGTTATTGTGTCTTTCTTATTAAGTTGGTTCGATCGCAGCCTTTTACCTTCAGCTTCTCTCTCAAAGCTGCTTCTGGACCCAACTGTTGCTGCTTCTCTCTTTATTCTGACTCTAAAGCAGCTTTGACGTCTCGTTCTCATCATTTCATTTGGTCAATAATCAATAATCCATCCACGATCGTGTCGATTAAACCTTTTTTTAACCGAAGTTAGTGAACTAAAAAAACTAATTAGACTCTTGTGACACATTTTGTTTATGAGATCCAGACCTTCATGGTTTCAGATGGATGGATTTCCATCCCATCCGTGTGTTGTTACTTTCTGGATCTTATCTGTGTGCTTTCAGAGAGGATTCAGAGTCCTTCAGAGAGCCGCTCTCTCTGTGACTGAACTAATTGTGTGTGAGTGTATCAGCCTTTGGGCTTTAAGACTGAAGTAGTGGAGGAGCACGTGGCAGGAATCAGTCCTTGTGGTTAAACTTACCACAATCAAAGCCCCCCTCCACTCCCCAGTCTCTGAGCTGAACTAAATGACTTTCATCACTCCACTTCTGCTGCTGACTCATCCTGTGTTCAGTAGAGTTCCCGCTGTCCTCTTGATAAACGGTTAGTGGGTAACTCCTGTGTGACTCCCTCCATCACCCAGCTGCAAGGCAGAGGGGGAGCTGGAAGCAAATGAGAGGTTAGGGCAGAAAGAAGGCGATAAGGAAAGGCATGACTTTCCTGTGATCCAGTTTAGTGTCTGGACTCACATCAAAGTGTGTGGTTTAGGAATAGATGAAAACAAAGTGAATCTGGAGTGATACAAAGTAAACAAACTGTTCAGAGTAAAAGTCTTTTATTTCAGTCCAACTTCCAGCTCTGAGGTCTATAACTCAGCAAACGAGGTTCATGAAATGTGCTGAAAATTGTCACTGAGGTATTTCTGCTTCTGCGGAAGACACGATCACTCAAATCAAAGCAACCAACGGCCAACCAAGTTTCATCATTTCACATGTTATGGATCTTATAAGTCTAAAAATAGTTTGTATCCGGATCTACAGATAGCTTTTTGTGGCTTTAGTTGTTAAGAACCTGCTCGTTCCACTTTTTAAGAGAAATTGGGAAATGATGTAGAAGATTAGTGGAACTGCAGCTAACTACTGATCTACGACACAGAGTAACTTCCAGTGAAGCTGAAGCTAATCATGCAAATTAAGCATAATTAAACCGAAGATGCTGCTTTTTGCTGACGATGTGGTTCTGTTTTTATCAGACCGTGAACTTCAGCAGCCACCGGGCTGGTCAAGAGTCACCACTTCTCAATCTTGGGCCAGGGTTCTCTGCTGGAATACAGTGTGTTGTGAGGGCAGTCGGAGCGTGAGATCAACAGTCTGGCTATGTTCCAACCCTCACCTGTGGTCACGAGCTCTGGGCAGGGACTGAAAGAAAGAGTAGAGTGGCTGGGCTCAGCCTTGGTCGCTGTGCACCGAGGCCCTCGTAGGGCTTCTGTGTCTTTGTAGTATTTTGATGATCTTATTCCATCACAGAATCACCTAGATCCATGTGATTTAAAAAGTCTTCAATGGGAACTTGTATGTTTACTACCTCAGCAGTGAATCACGTAGGTGAGTGAGAGATAATTGCACTTTCTCACGTTGATGATGACTCAGAGTGTCGCTGTTTCACATTAACACAATTTTCTGATGTCTCCTCCAAAACTGAATCAGATCCAGACATCAGTTTGTTTCAGAGTTAGAAACAGACGTACGAGTGTCCTGGGATCACGATGAGCTTCATGGTTCTGATTCAAACCTCTTGGTGGGATTTTAGTCATTTCTGTGGTGAAACAGTGCGACAGTCATCAAAACCTCTTCACATTACTCTACTCAGCTCCAGAAGGATTCTGGGAAGTGAAATGAGTGGTTAATTGCAACAAAGTCTAGTTCTACCGAAGGTCTTGGCTCAGGAAGAATGAGCCGATAACACACATGTGCTCTCTCTGTTCTCCGTTAACAAGTCGGCAGGTTCTGATCGGAGCTTTAGTCACGGCCGCGGTGAAACACATCATCCAATATGGTTTCATAGTGTTCATTCTGCTAATTCCTTAGTGGCTTTGTTGGGGATTCAGGTGTGTCCCCCAAAAAACGAACCCCCCCCCCCCCCCCCCCCCCCACTGTGTGACTCATGTATAATATAGAAAAGACAATAAAAAGCCCAGAGTGAACTATCAGCAGTCCAACACGTGAATTTGGACACTTGATGATAATCTTGTGTAACTTCTGTCACCGGGGGAAATGACTCTTTTCCTTAGGAAACATCGTGGACATGTGGTACTGTGAGGGTTTAAAGCAGTCGAAGGGTTTAAACCAGAGTTACTTTGTGTTTTCAGACTCTTCAACATCAGACTCAGAGGTTCCACTTGTACCTACAACTTGGATGTTAAAGACTCTGAGCTCCTGTTCCAAGTCATCAGCAGGCTGCTCGTCCACCGCGAAAAGTCGTCTTTCTCACCTGACTGTCAGGAAACTGTTGTCGTGTCCTGGCTCAGACGTTTGAAATCTTTGGGCGATCTGGACTGAGTGTGTGTGTTTACTCTGTTTGTCAGGCAGTAAGGGAAGATGGTGCATGTGATTTCCTGTCTGCGTCTCTGTTGTGTCTCTCACTTCTGGGTTTTCCCCTCTTGGCTCTCTGTTAGCCTCACTGTTGTTCCTAACATCATCTCAGGAACTCGTGAACACAAACCTGAGTCATTAAAATGATCTCTAAATGATTAGAATTCTCGTTTGAAGTTTTTCACTCTTGTTTTATTAAGAAAAACCGGCTGAATGTGGAAAACAGCAGTTTTCATTTTTATCATGTGTGTAAAGGTCAAGTTCTCCACATGCACGTGTTCATACTACTGCTGCAAATCCACGCTTCTACAGGTAGTCAGTGATCCAGAATACAGGGATTTTTTACTGGTCATTCATTTACATGCCATTTCATGTCCTTAACGTTGTGTCTTCTCTCTCTGTAGTTGTGTTTCCTCCTCCTTGGAGCTGTACATCTCCAGAGTCCCAGTTTACTGGTCCTACCAACCTGTCCAGTGTTTTTGCTGCTTGTTGTTGTTTTTTGTTGCCTGCTATTCTTTTGTATCTCCTCTTTCCACCACCCCAACCGGTCGAGGCAGACGGCCGCCCACCCTGATCCTGGTTCTGTTGGAGGTTTCTTCCTCTAAAGGGAGTTTTTCCTCTCCACTGTCTCCTGGTGCTGCTCAGTGGGGTTGTTGGGTTTTCTATATAATTCAGATCTTTACGTTACTATCTAAAGTCTGAATAGTTGAATATCTCCCTAATGTTCCACAACTTACAATTTCATTTAGATGCGGCTGGATAGTGTAGTGGTAAGATCGCTGCCCTCCATGTGGGAAACTGGGGTCTTTTAATGATCTCTGCTTCTCTTTTAATTAGATTTGACTTTGAACTTCATCTTCCACCTCTGCTGCAGTTGTTTTTTCTGTCTTTGTGAGCACGTGCTGCAGATTTGAATGTCTCTGTTGACATATCATGTCTTTTAATGTTCTTCATCATGTCTGCTTAGACTTGATGTGTCTCCCACAGTTTTACAGCTTCTCTTAGCTCTGGTAAATAAGGGAGGGGCTGCTGTGAGTCACAGGTTTCTACAATTTGGTTTCAGGTGTTATTGTCTTTCATCCTCCCATCACTTAAATGAAGAGCAGAGAGGAGGGAAAATGACAAGGGTGGAGGCAGTGAGACACACAAATAATGTGAAGAATTAGAATAGTGTTTCTTTATGCAAATGAGATGCAAATGACAGGAAAATGAGCTGGTAAATAGCAGGGAGGTGAGGTGCTGCTGGGCAGGAAGGTGTCTTATCTGAGTGGGAACCTGCAGCAGCATCAGGCTGCAGAGACGAGTCAGAGCAGGACCAGACTAGGTTCAAAATGTCTATTCAAATAAACAATGAAGTAATTTACACATTGTGGTTTGGAGTCGCTGTCTAAATGTTAAAACAAGTGCTTCCAGTCATTTTTATACATATTGAAACAAACATTATGTTGCCTGTAAACATCTGAACAATGTGAAAGATTTCATTTGTGAGGTAGAGATTTGATATAGGTGTTCATCACAGAGGTGGGGATCACCCAGAGAACTCAGCAATATACCATCTGTGCCTTAGCCTTAACATTTCATCGTGACGTCTGCAGGAAGTAGTTTATGCAACTTTTTTTCCATTAAGATTTTGGTCTGTAAAACATGACAATTGTATTTAAGTTGATCTTAAACTGTGACTTCTCTTTGTCTAACTCTCAACTTAGTTATTGTTAAAGAGCCTCTGCATAGTCTCTGTCAGTCTGCAGTGAGGCCCTGATGTGTTGGATCAACAATCTACAGAGACCTGAAACTGTCCCTTGGTACAAAAGCACTTTTTTAAAGGGATATTACGTCTCCACCTATCAGACCAAACTGAGGTTGCTTGTTCCACCTTGGCTCCACGCTGACTCCGCCCAGCTTCTCTGCTTCCAGACATGTGGTAAACCTAAACTACAGACTCTAATCCGTGTCTTCAGAGACCTGGGGGGACCACACAGAGTCTGCAGACTGGATTCATACAGTCTGACTCCTACACAACATTTATAGACAGTGATTCAGGCGTCTAAGAGGTGTTTCCACCACCAGACTCCAGTCAGAAATCATTTGCTTTTGCAGTGTTTTTTTCAGACCCTGCACAGTTTTCCCTGCACCCTCACAGATCCAGAGTCAGTTTCCTGTCTTCAGATTTCCCTCCTTTTCCCTGCAGAGCTGTTAAACTCTGTCTCCTCTCAGATGGCTGCTGCCAACCGAATGTCAAACACTCCAGTCCACATCACAGGCTGCAGGCTTCATCAACTGTCAGGCCGTTTCCATAAATGGATTTTGTTGTCACGGTTGGAGTCTCAGCTGCAGCCTAGCGAACAGAGACTGCTGCCTGATGGTTTTTTGGGTGTTACCACTGTCGGGCTGCATTCCTGCTCCTGAGCAGCGGGAGAGGAATGTGAGGAATGTTGCAGGCATGTGACAACACACTGGCAGTTCAGGAACGTCTGAATCCACACAAGACACAGCAACCAGACACTGAGCATGGATTAAATGTGTGTTAGCTACAGTCATGCTCCTCTGCGTGAGTCTGTGCATCACCAGCAACAATCTGTGGATTTCAAAATGTGGTTTAGAGCCTGCAGGGGGGTCACAAGATACATGTGAGGGGTCATCACATGATTACATAACAAAAGGCACAGAGACTTCTGTATACTAACACTGTCAGCCTGTGGGAAGTAGTTTAACTATGAGGTACTTTTGTTCTGTTTTGTTTTCAGCGAGAGAAACATTTTTAACTCACTACAAGGTATCTAAGAGCTCTGGGTACTAGTTAGACTTTTCCTTACAAAACTATTCTGTGTGTTAAAAAAATGAAATCTATATCATAACTACATTTTTATACCAGAAACCATTATTTATAATGTTTTTAAACTGCTTTATGGTTCCCTGCATTTACTGTGAACACTGTGATGGGCACTGCACAGACTACTAAACAGTCTGTTTGGTAAAATGCAACATGTAGTTTTCACTGTCATGCAAAGAAACAACCACTGATGTAATAAGTATGAAAAACACAGTGAGTTTCCAACACAAATCTTTTATCTGTTAGTGCAAGTCGGTAGTCTGTGAACAGCCAGTTTACATTGTGTCTGTTTTGTTTAGTTAATGTCTCTTTGGGATCTTGGTTGCAGTGAATGCAAAAATCAAAACGTCCCAAAAACAACAACAACAGACGCCCACTAAGTAGGTCGGGTGGATCAACATTTGTGATGAGGACTGTCCCCCGAAAACCACCAGAGGTGAATAAATCAGCGATTCCATTGTGTCATGTTTAGCTCCGAGCTGATGTGGGTCACACTATGCTCGGTTTTTCCAGACAGTGTAAAACGTGGCTGCAGACCGTCAGTTTGACCACGTCTCTGGACGAAGGAAAAAGAAAATCTGCATGTTTACTGTTCCACCTCTCACCTCTCTGTTCTCCACCTGATTCTCATCCCACAACTTCTCCAGCTTTTCCACAGCAGAACAAATATCAAACCACAACCTGGAGGCTCTGTTTCACATGCACTCCCGTTTTGTGGGGCTGCCGACGGATCTTCTCTTGTTTGACTGTTAAACTGCAGCTGCTGTCGAATATTTTGTTCTGCCAGACTGATGCCCACTTTTCTTTTCTTTTATGAATAAGAAACACAGCAGAAGACACTGCTCACCCCCAAAACTTCAATGGCTTCAATAATGGAAATACTCTGTGAAGTCAGGTATTTAGGTCCAATAAAACAGAAAGAACTACAAATGTACTGTGTGACCCGTTTGTTGTCTTCCTCCCAAACACAACACGACGTTTTTCTTCTGCAGCTCAAACTGTCTGAACTATAAATGTCTCCTCTGGAGCCGGTGGTTTATTTTTATCCAGCTGAGGCTAAAATTTACAAGCAGGCGTCTCCCCCGTCCTGCCACAGATAGCTCTGAGCCCTCCTCCCCCCGACTCTCTGCTGAGAGAGCAGCGAGGCCACAGTGTGGTTTCACTCAGAGATAAGGTCACACTGGGTCATTTTCCTTCTCAATGTCCACTGCTTTTTACACTCGCTACGCAACAGATAGAGAAACCTGTTTCCAACAGAAACTCCAGAAATAAGAAGAGGTGAGTCGTGGCAATCCGACGTCTTTCTTTCTTTTTTCGTGTCTCCGTGTCCAAACTGACTCACGTCCAGACAAAGAACAAGAAAACCCAGATTTAAGGGGGACACTTTGAATTGCTGCTGGCTTTGATGTCAGAATAAAAAACAGCATCACAGAGCCTGTCCTCTGTGCACAAACCCACAAATTACAGACGGTGCTGAGGGACAACCCCCCCCCCGCCCCCCCCCCCCCCCCCCCCCCCCCCCCTCACTGCCCGCGGAACCCCACCCAAACCACACTTTGATCTCCAGCCAAATGCCCCCGCTCTTCTCAGTCCTGCTGGTTTTGTGTCAGTCCACGACACACAAACAGGGGCTCCAGAGTCCAGCCTGGCCTGACTCAAGAGCTGAACAGAATGAGGCTGGAAAAAGTTTGGAAAAGAAGCTGATTTCTTAATGTTTCTCTGTCAACGTACCTCGCCTACTTGTTACTGAACTAAACGAAGCGGCAGAAACGTCACAAACCTTCTTTTAAACCAGTTCTTTGTCCCGTGATCCACAGTTCTCTCAGGTCTCAGAGAGACTCTCTGCAGACGGTCCGTGGAACGCAGTGCACCGACTGCAGAACACATGTGGTAATTTCAAAGGCTCTGGGGTTCGAACTGTTCAGTCAGGTCAGCACAGCAGGGTTCAATTAGCCCACAAGGGGCCAAGGTGCATCACAGGCAACAGAATTGTTTTGTATTGTCACCAGTGTGTGGGATCTATTTTAGACCATGTTGTCGTGTGTGTGAGGTCTGAGGGCAAGGTTTGGTTTTTCAGCAAGAGTGATTGTTTTAATGTACACCTGGATGGGGACTGTCGACCTGGTGAGGACTGTAGACCTGGATGAGGGACGTAGACGGTGAGGGACTGTAGCAGCTGGTGAGGGGATGTAGACCTGGATGAGGGACTGTAGACCTGGATGAGGGACTGTACACCTGGATGAGGGACTGTAGACCTGGAGGTGGACTTGAGGACCTGGATGAGGGATGTAGACCTGGATGAGGGACTGTAGACCTGATGGATTAGACTGTAGACGACTGGATGGATGTGACTGTATGACCTGGATGAGGGACTGTAGACCTGGTGAGGGCTGTAGACCTGGATGAGGGACTGTAGACCTAGGCTGTACGTGGACTGTAGACTGGATGGGGCTGTAGACCTGGATGAGGGACTGTATACCCGGATGAGGGACTGTAGACCGGCTGAGGGCTGTAGACCTGGATGAGTGACTGTAGAACCTGGATGAGGGACTTGTCGAACTGGATGAGGGATGTAGAGCTGGATGAGGGACTGTAGAGCTGGATGTGACTGTAGGACTGATGAGGGACTGTGACCTGGATGGGGACTGTAGAGCGTGGATGAGGGGACTGTAGACCTGGATATGCGGGACTAGCTGGATGAGATGGACTGTAGACCTGGATGATGGGATGTAGAACTGATGGGGACTTAGAGCTGGATGAGGGACGTAGACCTGGTGAGGGCCTGTAGAGCTGGATGAGGACTGTAGACCTGGATGAGGGACTGTAGACCTGGATGAGGGACTGCGTAGAGCCTGGATGAGGGACTGTAGAACTGGATGAGGGACTGTAGACCTGGATGAGGGATTGTAGACTGATGAGGGACTGTAGACTGGATGAGGGACTGTAGACATGGATGAGGGATGTAGAACGGATGGGGACTGTAGACTGGAGGATTGAGGACTGCGATGGAGTTAGACCTGGATGAGGGACTGTAGAACTGGATGAGGGACTGTAGAGCTGGTGAGGGACTGTAGACCTGGATGGGGATGTAGACCTGGATGAGGGATGTAGAGGGATGCGGACTGTAGACCGGATGAGGACTGTAACTGCTGAGGGATGTAGCCTGGATGAGGACGATTGTAGACCTGGATGAGGATGAGACCTGGATGAGGGACTGTAGACCTGGATGAGGGGTAGACCTGCTGAGGGAACTGGATGGACTGAGCCTGATAGGGACTGTAGACGAGTGACTGTAGACCTGATGAGGGATGTAGCCTGGATGAGTGACTGTAGACCGGATGAGGACTGTAGACCTGATGAGGGATGTAGACCTGGATGAGTGATGAGACCCTGGATGAGGGACTGTAGACCTGAGATGAGGTGTAGACCTGGATGAGTGACCTGTAGACCTGGATGAGGGACTGTAGACCGATGAGGCTGTTAGACCTGGATGAGGGACTAGATCTGTTAAGTAGGCAGTGCAGTTGACCTCTGTGGGACAGGGTCAGGACTGTCCTGTCTCGTTTTCCAGTGCAGTCGACTGATGCGCATTCTTACTCTCAGCACAGTTTGCATATGACCTGCAGGTGGAGGGGGAGGGGACGAGCCCGAGGCGGTCCTGGTCTCAGGTTTTGTGCCGCAGGATTCTTGGAAAGACCTAACAGCTGAGATTTGCATAATGAACAAGAAAAAAAAAGAGCGTTGTGATCCTGTAGATTGGCCTGAAACGAGCAGCAGATCAACAGAAACTCACACATCGTCGGCATCCGCTGATATGAATTTGTGTTTCTAATGACTAGCAGCTGATCTACTCACTTACTGCGAACCTGCTCTGTGCGAATCTGCAGCAGGATCCTAGTTAAGAACACAGCTACAGGATTCACTGTGTCTGCTCCAGAACGTTCCATTGAGCTCCTGCTGCTTCACAGTGAATGGACGAGGGTCCAAAGGTCACCTGCTGAGCTCAGTTGATGCTCAGCTGAAATTTTACCTGCTGTGATCTCTCCTCCTATCACATGACCATCACAGTGGAGAAACCCCAGGAGCTGTTGTCAGGTGAGGCCCATTGCATCATGGGAAGTCGGTGTTATGTAACACCTTCCACCTCCCGCTTCTGATGCCTGCACACACCTGAACCAGGGAACACCGATAGGACAGAGACAGGCTGAAAAAGCAGGACTGTGGTCTGAGACAGAGAGAGGCAGACAGACAGACGAACAGACAGACCATCAGGCAGACAGCAGCAGACAGAAGCCAGACGCCAGACAGAAAAGCAGACGAAACGACAAGGCGACAGGAAGAGCAGACAGGCAGAAAAGACAGACAGACAGACAGGACCCAGACGGCAGACCGACAGGCGACAGCACAGGCAGACAGACAGACAGACAGACAGACAGCGACAACCAGAGGAGCCAGACAGACAGGCAGACAGGACAGACAGACAGACCAGACCAGACAGACAGATAGCCGACAGACAGACAGACAGCCAACAGGACAGGCAGACAGACACGACAGGCAGACACAGACAGACCAGACCGACAGACAGACAGGACAGGAGCAGACAGACAGACGACAGACAGGATCAGACCCAGGCAGGCAGACAGACAGCAGGCAGGCGACAGACAGACAGGACAGAACGCAGCAGGCACCGAGGCACCGGCAGACAGACAGACAGACCGACAGACAGACAGACAGACATAAGCAGACAGACATACATCAGACAGCAGACAGGCAGACAGAACAGACATGACAGACAGACAGGCCGGCAGACCAGACAGACAGACAGGACAGGACCGCACAGACGAGCACAGGACAGACAGACACGAGCAGGACCGACAGACAGGCAGGCAGCGACAGAGCAGACAGACAGACAGACAGACAGACAGACAGACAGCCGACAGGACAGAAGCAGACAGACAGACAGTACAGACAGACAGACAGACAGACAGACAGCAGGCAGACAAGACAGGCAGTACAGACAGACAGGCAACAGACAGACAGCGACAGACAGGCAGGACAGGAGGCCACGACAGGCAGACAGACAGGACAGGACACAGACAGGCAGCAGACAAGCATGAGCAGAATTGCAGGCAGGCAGGCAGGCAGACAGCGACAGGCAGACAGACAGGCAGAGCCAGACAGACGACGAACAGACAGACAGACAGACAGCAGACAGACAGCAGACAGATGAGCAGACGCAGCAGGCAGGCAGGCAGACAGGCAGACAGGCAGACGACAGGCAGACAGACAGACAGGCAGACAGCAGCAGGCCAGACAGACAGACAGACAGACAGAGACAGACAAGGCAGACAGACAGACAGACGAGCAGACAGCAGGCCGACAGGCAGACAGACAGAGGACAGCGACAGAATGCAGGCAGCCAGACAGACAGACGACAGACAGACAGAAACGGACAGACAGTAGACAGAAAGACAGACAGCCACAGAGCGCAGGCAGGCCAGAACAGGCAGACCGAAAGACAGACAGACAGACAGACAGACAGACAGGACAGGCAGACAGACAGACAGGCAGACAGGATAGCAGGCAGACAGACAGACGACAGACAGACAGGCAGACAGACAGACAGACAGACAGACAGGCAGACAGACATGCAGGCAGACAGACAGACAGAAGACAGGCAGGCAGGCAGACAGACAGACAGGCCGACAGGACAGACAGGACAGGTAGACAGCGGCAACAGGAAGAAGACAGCAGACAGACAGGCAGACCGCGCAGGCAGACGACAGGCACCAGACAGAACAGATAGACAGACAGATAGCAGCAGCAACAGACAGACAGACAGACAGACAGGACAGGCAGGCAGACAGACAGATATGCAGCGACAGATATGCAGGCAGGCAGACAGACGACAGCCAGCAGACAGGCAGCAGACAACAGCAGACAGGCAGACAGACCAGACAGGACGGCAGACAGGACAGGCAGACAGATATGAGGCAGGACGACAGACAGCAGGCAGGCGACAGGCAGACAGGCAGACAGACAGACAGACAGCAGGCAGACCGAGGCAGACAGATATCACGACGCGCAGGCAGGAGCAGACAGTGACAGACGCAGAAGATGCAGCAGACAGTGATAGACAGACAGATAGATATGCTTTAGGCAGACCAGACAGACAGATATCAGGCAGGCCGGCAGGCAGACAGACAGACAGACAGACAGGACAGTTAGAAAAGACAGGTAGCGTGAATGAAATCTGCTGTTTATGATTTGACTTCAGTTTTTGTCGTGATGCTTCTGATCATAAACTTGAGGTCAGGTGACGATTACACAAATCCAACTTCCTGCTTCTGTGAACACAAACGTGAAGTAGAACGTTTTTAACTGGCCACAACAGATCAGCTCGTGTTTTGTTTCACTGATGATTCATTGATCCATTAAACTTGAGCTTGTGTCAAACTGGAGCTGCTGCCATTGTTGCGTGGGAGGAGGACGTGTGAGGGAAGGTGGAGAGGAGGTGTGTGAGAAGAAGCTGTAAAGAAAATGCCACAGAGAGAGGCGTGTGTGGTGGAAGGTGGTGTAAACAACAAGTACACGTCCTTTTTTTAGGCCTGTCCGCCTCCTCCTCCACCTCCTCCTCCCGCCCAGTGCTCCCAGTAGATGAGTCAACAGACTGAGCTGAGTCACAGCCTGAAGAACGTCTGCTGACACACACGGGTTTCAGCAGAGCCCAGATCAGCCAGGTCCTGTTTAAGGAGAATCAGAAACCCTCTAATACAAACAGATTCTGGCCTTTGTAAGATATTTGCGCCTTGTTCCATTCCATTGGACTCTTTGGGATCTTTGGACAGCTGCTTGTGCTCATTTAGACTCGTGTTTAACTGAATCCCATGTCTTTTAAACAACAACTGTCTGTACGCTGCAGTAAGCCAAGGCTGGTCTGCAGCTGGTGCTTAGTTTAGAAAGCTGTCTCCAGAGGACCAGAAACTCTTTGCTGGTCTAGGACCACATACATCAGGGGGCTTTGGGTCGGGGATGCAACCGGACACCACCCGTCTTCAAGAGTTTATAAAGTATTAACCAATCTGTCACTGTTCCCTGTGGAACATGTAAGGCTGACCACAAGGCTAGGTAGGTTAACACCTTTCCGCATTGGGTAATTACATTTCTTATTGAACGTAGTCTTTGTCCACTGGACCATGGGGATTCAGTTTGCATCACCCAGTTAAGTTTTTGTCTCTTTCCTCTGAAACCTAAATCTAAAAACAGAACTTCCAGGACACTGATCGTGGCAGCGGCGTAGTCTCTGTGATCGACTGCACTGACGTTCAAACTGGTGATTATAAGTGTCATTCTGGGAGACAGTCTGGGTGTGTTGTACAGTGTTATTTCACAACACACATGGGAAATGGGGCACAGTGACGTCTGTTCACGGATTGATATGAGAAGCTGCAGGTTTACCAGGAACACGGCTGCAGAAACAACCAGAATCACATATAAAACACACCCTCCTTGTTATACCTTAACCACACAACCTGCTCAGTTGGCTTTAACGTATGATTTTACTTTACTTTATTTTATTTTACTTTATTTTATTTTATTTTTACTTTATTTCATTTATTTTACGTATAACATTTATATATGTTAAGTCGTTATAAGTGTATATAGTGGTAGATTCTAGTAAAATGTTTATTATTTTGTTTTTTGCACATTTTAACCACCCTTTCATTCTTTTTTGCACATTACTGTTGTTCTTTTTGCACTGACCGCTGTAGCATTGAATTTCCCCAATGTGAGATCAATAAAGAATATCTTATCTTATCTTATCTTATCTTATCTTATCTTATCTTATCTTATCTATCTTATCTTTCTTATCTTATCTTTGACGGATGTCTGAAACCTGCTCATCATGTCATGTCAGAACAACACCCAGAGGCACTTGTACATACTGCAGATGTCAGTACTGCAAGTCGACCTGAACAGTCTGTTTCACTTTCAACATGACACAGATGCTTCTTTTTATATATGTGACAAGAGAGAGATCAGCTCTGGCTTTATTGTCACTTCAGGAACACGCAGTTAAATGTTAGCTGCAGAGGAACATGCCATGCCTGCAGCTGTTGAACTACTGGGTTTCACAGAGAGAAGCTGGGGCAGGGTTTAGGCAGGTAAACAACAAGAGCACGCTGCTGACACACTGCGAAACACACTGCTAACCACGCTAACACCTGAGTCATCAGATAAACACAGGATCGGAGGAGCAGGAAGAGAGGACTGCCCACACCCTCATGTCCAAATACTGACACAGTGTGAAGCACAGTGCACAGAGAGATGATAGGGGAAGAAGTTTTGCCGACTCTCTGAGTCCTGGAAATGTTTGACCTTAGATTCACACGCAACCCAACTGGTTCAGTCCCTTCAGCTGCTGCAGTTGTTTTTACTGATGCTTTCATGCAAGTTTCTCCGAACAGCAAAATCAGCTCACGCGCTGCCATGACTCCATCAGTCCATCAAATAGAATATCCAGAAGGGGGTTTTAACTGCGGAACAGGTGAACAATTAAAATATTAACACATATCTATGTGTTCTGGATGAAAAATGTAAGAACAGGTGAATGGGGGAGTTCCACCTGAGATAAAATCACCTGTAACGCATTCAGCATAATGTTGGTGAAGCTGTAAAGCCAAAACGTTAACTCTCAATTCTCTGTTATTACGTGTCTGTCACACTTTTGGTTTTATGTTGTGAGCTTTGCCTCCGTTTGTCCATTAAGGAACAAATAAATTAAACTCTTCTAAACTTTCATGAGGTAAACATGATTAGCTGGAAGTGTTTTACTCTGGTAGGTGAAGTGAGTGTGTGAGAGTTTAGAAGAAGTAAAGTGGATTAGATGAAAGGGATGTGAAGAAACTGGAACACGTGTGTTTTCACTACTTCCGTTTCTGTGAGAGAAATTGTGTGTGTGTGTGTGTGTGTCAGGGTCAGGTCCCAAGTGATAATAAACCAAATGAGAACCAGCCGGCTGGTTGACGGCTGAAGATGTGTTCTGCACACACAATCGAATCTTGCCGTAGAAACCCTGAGATCAATTTTGGCAATAAAGTGTGTTATTGTGTCTTTCTTATTAGTTGGTTCGATCGCCGCCTTTACCTTCAGCTTCTCTCTCAAAGCTGCTTCTGGACCCAATTGTTGCTGCTTCTCTCTTTATTCTGACTCTAAAGCAGCTTTGACTTCTCGTTCATCATTTCATTTGGTCATACTCAATAATCCTCCACTATCGTCGATTCGATAAACCTTTTTTAACCGAAAGTTAGTGAACTAAAAAAACTAATTAGACTCTTGTGACACATTTTGTTTATGAGATCCAGACCTTCATGGTTTCAGATGGATGGATTTCCATCCCATCCGTGTGTTGTTCTTTCTGATCTTATCTGTGTGCTTTCAGAGGGATCTAGAGTCCTTCAGAGAGCCCTCTCTCTCTGTGACTGAACTAATTGTGTGTGGTGTATCAGCCTTTGGGCTTTTAAGACTGAAGTAGTGGAGGAGCACGTGGCAGGAATCAGTCCCTGTGGTTAAACTTACCCACATCAAGCCCCCCTCCACTCCCCAGTCTCTGAGCTGAACTAAATGACTTTCATCACTCCACTTCTGCTGCTGACTCATCCTGTGTTCAGTAGAGTTCCCGCGTCCTCTTGATAAAACGGTTAGTGGTGTAACTCCTGTGTGACTCCCTCCATCACCCAGCTGCAACGAGAGGGGGAGCTGGAAGCAAATGAGAGGTTCGGCAGAAAGAAGCGATAAGGAAAGGCATGACTTTCCTTGATCCAGTTTAGTGTCTGGACTCACATCAAGTTGTGTTTTAGGAATGAGATGAAAACAAAGTGAATCTGGAGTGTACAACGTAAACAAACTGTTCAGAGTAAAGTCTCTTTATTTCAGTCCAACTTCCAGCTCTGAGGTCTATTAACTCAGCAAACGAGGTTCTGAATGTGCTGAAAAATTGTCACTGAGGTATTTCTGCTTCTGCGGACAGACACGATCACCAATCAAAGCAACCAACGGGCCAACCAAGTTTCATCATTTCACATGTTATGGTATCTTATAAGTCTAAAAATAGTTTGATCCGGATCTACAGATAGCTTTTGTGGCTTTAGTTGTTAAGAACCTGCTCGTTCCACTTTTTAAGAGAAATTGGGAAAGATGTAGAAGATTAGTGGAACTGCAGCTAACTACTGATCTACGACACAGAGTAACTTCCAGTGAAGCTGAAGCTAACATGCAAATAGCACTAATTAAACCGAAGATGCTGCTTTTTGCTTACGATTTGGTTCTGTTTTTTTTATCAGACCGTGAACTTCAGCACCACCGGGCTGGTCAAGAGTCACCACTTCTCAATCTTGGGCCAGGGTTCTCTGCTGAATACAGTGTGTTGTGGAGGCAGTCGGAGCGTGAGATCCAACAGTCTGGCTAGTTCCAACCCTCACCTGTGGTCACGAGCTCTGGGCAGGACTGAAAGAAAGAGTAGAGTGGCTGGGCTCCCTGGTCGCTGTGCACCAGGCCCCGTGGGCTTCTGTGTCTTGTGTATTTTGATGATCTTATTCCATCACAGAATCACCTCTAGATCCATGTGATTTAAAAAGTCTTCAATGGGAACTTGTATGTTACTACCTCAGCAGTGAATCACGTAGGTGAGTGAGAGATAATTGCACTTTCTCACGTTGATGATGACTCAGAGTGTCGCTGTTTTCACATTACACAATTTTCTGATGTCTCCTCCAAAACTGAATCAGATCCAGACATCAGTTGTTTTCAGAGTTAGAAAACAGACGTCGAGTGTCCTGGGACACGATGAGCTTACGGTTCTGATTCAAACTCTCTTGGTGGGATTTTAGTCATTTCTGTGGTGAAACAGTGCGACAGTCATCAAAACCTCTTCACATTACTCTACTCAGCCCCGAGGATTCTGGGAAGTGAAATGAGTGGTTAATTGCAACAAAGTCTTAATTCTACGAAGGTCTTGGCTCAGGAAGAATGAGACGATAAACACTGTGCTCTCTCTGTTCTCCGTTAACAAGTCGGAGGTTTTGATCGGAGCTTAGTCACCGGCGCGGTGAAACACATCATCCAATATTGGTTCATAGTGTTCATTCTGTAATTCCTTAGTGGCTTTGTGTGGATTCAGGTGTGTCCCCCAAGAAACGACCCCCCCCCCCACTGTGTGACTCATGTATTAATATAGAAAGAATTAAAAAGGCCCCAGGTGAAACTATCAGCAGTCCAACACGTGAATTTGTGACACTTGATGATAATCTTGTGTAAACTTCTGTCACCGGGGGAAATGACTCTTTTCTTAGAGAACATCGTGGACATGTGGTACTGTGAGGGTTTAAAGCAGTCGAAGGGTTTAAAACCAGAGTTACTTTGGTTTCAGACTCTCACATCAGACTCAGAGGTTCCAATTGTAACCTACAACTTGGATTGTTAAAGACTCTGAGCTCCTGTTCCAAGTCATCAGCAGGCTGCTCGTCCACCGCGAAAAGTCGTCTTTCTCACCTGACTGTCAGGAAACTTTTGTCGTGTCCTGGCTCCGACGTTTGAAATCTTGGCGATCTGGACTGAGTGTGTGTGTTTACTCTGTTTGTCAGGCCGTAAGGGAAAGATGGTGCATGTGATTTCCTGTCTGCGTCTCTGTTGTCTCTCACTTCTGGGTTTTCCCCTCTTGGCTCTCTGTGCCTCACTGTTGTTCTCATAACATCATCTCAGGAAACTCGCGTGAACAACAACCTGAGTCATTAAAATGATCTCTAAATGATTAGAATTCTCGTTTTGAAGTTTTTCACTCTTTTTATTAAGAAAAACCGGCTGAATGTGAAAACAGCAGTTTTCATTTTTAATCATGTGTGTAAAGGTCAAGTCTCCACAGCCGTGTTCCTACTACTGCTGCAAAATCCACGCTTCTACAGGTAGTCAGGTGATCCAGAATACAGGGTATTTTTACTGGTCCATTCATTACATGCCACCATTCATGTTCGTACGTTGTGTCTTCTCTCCTGTAGTTGTGTTTCCTCCTCTTGGAGCTGTACATCTCCAGAGTTCCAGTTTACTGGTCCTACCAACCTGTCCAGTGTTTTTGCTGCTTGTTGTTGTTTTTTGTTTCCTGCTCTTCTTTTGTATCTCCTCTTTCCCACCCCAACCGGTCGAGGCAGACGGCCGCCCACCCTGATCCTGGTTCTGTTGGAGGTTTCTTCCTCTCAAGGGGGGACGTAGTTTCACTGCTATCCTCCATAATCTGAACTGGTGTTTATTAATTCTACTGAATCTCACAAACTTTGCATGATTAGATGGCTGTGGCTCAATAGGTATAGGATCGGTGATTCGATTCCCAGCTTCTTCTGTCACATGTCTTGTGCAAGATACTGAAACCCCCCCCCCCACCCCCCCCCTCCCGAGTCAGATCAGCTCTTCTGTGTGCGATCGGGTGAAAGAGGTGCTGTGTAAAAGTGCTTGAGCACCAGTTAGGTGGAAAAGTGCCAACCATTCACCATGTAGATGAGTTTGTCATCTCACTGCAGTTCCCACGCAGTTCATCCAATGTTCTGATCAAACGCTTGAATTAAAGTCGACACTGTAAACACTATTAATTTATTTCTGCTGTTTCGGGTGTCCAGAGCCGGCTAGATGAAACCCCATCACTGTCCAAATACATAACAGCATGACTGTATTGTGTCTTAGCTTTAACCGGAGAACCTGCAGAAACCCTGGTGAAACATGAACTAGTTAACCGTTGTAAAGAAACGGTTTGGTTTCTCCAGTTGGTGCCTGGTGCTGAAATACCATCAGAATGTAAAGTGCTTTAGAAATAATGACATTCAGCCCGTTTGATGATTTGTAAATGACTCTGAGGATGACAGAAGCAATAAAACTGCAGCCTGAGTGAATCCGCGTCAAATCCCATTCAGAGACGCTCCTTTTGCTGTTTGGCATCATGTGAATTGTGTGAATCAACAACATTTGAGGCTCTAAAAGGGGAACTCCATGATGAAAATAATGTGTGCTCTGTGTGGCCCCGCTCTGCTTGGTGACGGTAAAGCCTCTGTGTCGGGGTGTTTTCTCAAGCTGTCGCTGATCTCAGGAATAGCAGCTTTATTTTTACACAAACACTCAGAGAGGAATTAATAGCAGCTCAGTGTGTCACACCAGCAGCTATTTGTGTTCATGCATCCAGCATCCCAGCTCTCAGCGCTGCGTCACGTCGTCGTGGAAACAGATGGGAGCCCGGTGATTGGCCCGTTCAGGCCCGGTTGGCTGGTGGGAGCCGCGGTCGTGTTGGTTGGATAACAAGCCGGACGGCACGCGACGTGTTACGTAGGGAGATCCTGCTGCGACGTCACTGACCATGTAGGGCTACTTCAGGACCATCAGAGAGATGAGTCAGAGAGGAGGAGGAGAGTAGGAGGGAGGAAGAGGAGAGGAAGAGGAGATGACTGATGAATCTGTGAGAGCTAGAGATCGCTGCAACATCACAAACACATCAACACAGTACAGAACATTGGAAGCAGCACAAACCTCTGATCCTAAATCTGGACTCTGACCCAGAAACTCCTTTCCTTTACTTTTAGTTCTTCTCTGCAGCTGATGAGCCCTTCTGTCAGTGTCCTGGTGGCTGAATTTGATCTCCTAATGGCCTTTGAGGTCTGTGGTGGTGACAAGCATCACAACGTCCCTGACCGGGACTCGGTACTTGGACTTGGGACTGGGCCCCTCTGGTTTTCTGTATAGTGTCATATCATGTGCACGTGAACATGTGTTTATCTCTCAGTCTCTGAATGGCAGCAACACAAACAC
Organism: Anabas testudineus; assembly: GCF_900324465.2. Lineage (NCBI taxonomy): Eukaryota > Metazoa > Chordata > Actinopteri > Anabantiformes > Anabantidae > Anabas > Anabas testudineus. Next base: position 25,505,642 of record NC_046613.1, on the reverse strand, counting down.
TAAACAGAAACTAGACCACTTCCTGTCTGCCTGTGTTCAGGGGGAGTGTGTGTGTGTTGGGGTGGGGGGGGGTCACTTTCTCTGTCACCTCTTCTCTTCCTCTTAGTGAGTTTCATGTTTCCACCCATCACACTGGATGGACTGTGATATAAGATGGGAGAAGATTCTTCTCCAGCTGCTGACTCCCCACAGGCTCCTACTGTAGCATCACACATCGCTGCCACGGTGCATCGTGGGAAGGAAGGAGAAAGACAATATGCTGTTCAACAGGTTCAGTGTGACTGTGACAATAATCAGTGGACCACAGGGAGCTGTGGAGACGTTTCAGCATCTGGACAGGACAAGCTCAGTGCTGGGTTGAAGAGGAACCAGCTCCACCTCCAGCACTACGCACATTCTCAGCTTCAGCTTCTAAACGCTGCACAGATGTGATCAGAGCAGCCTCATCACATGAAACGCCAGCAGCCAATCAGACGCCTCCCGCTCTGCTCTGACAGCAGCTCAACAGTGTTTCTGTCCCCACATGAACCTCTCAGAGCTCCAACTATCACTGTTCCCTCAGTGGAGCTTCAGATGAGTGGACAGGTCCTCCAGCTGTCCACTCCCCGAGCTCTTTACTGGCTACACCTGTGCAGGTAAAAGTAGTCCAACACAGTTCTGGCAGGACACCTTCATCAAGCTCAGAAAGTTCCAGTTTCTGGTGAAACCGTCTCAGTGGTCAGGACTGGTCAGATAAGTTAATTACAGGACTTTGCTGTCATGTTCAGACATATAACGATCCTCAGAGTGAGTCTTTGGCCGTTTGTCCTTCTCTTTGAGGCTGTTGTGGTAATTTAGCATCTTTCTTTGAGTCACTTTTGGGTTTGGCATTGGTTTTTTGGCAGTACAGCGTCTGTCCTTGGCACGAATTGTGTCTGTTTTGTTTAGTTAATGTCTCTTTGGGATCTTTGGTTGCAGTGAATGCAAAAATCAAAACGTCCCAAAAACAACAACAACAGACGCCCACTAAGTAGGTCGGAGTAGGATCACATTTGTTGATGAGACTGTCCCCCAGAAAACCACCAGAGGTGAATAAATCAGCGATTCCATGTGTTGTCATGTTTAGCTCCGAGCTGATGTGGGTCACACTATGCTCGGTTTTTCCAGACAGTGTAAACGTGGCTGCAGAACGTCAGTTTGAACCACGTCTCGGGAAGAAGGAAAAAGAAAATCTGCATGTTTACTGTTCCACCTCTCACTCTCTGTTCCTCCACCCTGATTTCTCATCCCACACTTCTCCAGCTTTTCCACAGCAGAACAAATATCAAACCACAACCTGGAGGCTCTGTTTCACATGCACTCCAGTTTTTGTGGGGCTGCAGACGGATCTTCTCTTGTTTGACTGTTAACTGCAGCTGCTGTGAATATTTTGTTCTGCAGACTGATGCACACTTTTCTTTTCTTTTATGAATAGAAAACAGCAGAAGACACTGCTCACCCCCAAAACTTCAAGTGGCTTCAATAATGGAAATACTCATGTGAAGTACAGGTATTTAAGGTCCAATAAAACAGAAAGAACTACAAATGTACTGTGTGACAACGTTTGTTGTTTCCTCCCAAACACAACACAGACGTTTTTCTTCTGCAGCTCAAACTGTCTGAACTATAATGTCTCCTCTGGATGCCGGTGGTTATTTTTATCCCAGCTGAGGCTAAATTTACCAAGCAGGCGTCTCCCCCCGTCCGCCACAGAATAGCTCTGAGCCCTCCTCCCCCCGACTCTCTGCTGAGAGAGCAGCGAGGCCACAGTGTGGTTTCACTCAGAGATACAGGTCACACTGGGTCATTTTCCTCTCATATGTCCACTGCTTTTTACACTCGCTACGCAAACAGAAATAGAGAACCTGTTTCCAACAGAACATTCCAGATAATAAGAAGAGGTGAGTCGTGGCAATCCGACGTCTTTCTTTTCTTTTTTCGTGTCTCCGTGTCCAAACTGACTCAACGTCCAGACAAAGAACAAGGAAAACCAGAATTTAAGGGGGACACTTTGAATCTGCTGCTGGCTTGATGTCAGAATAAAAAACAGCATCACAGAGCCTCGATCCTCTGTGCACAAACCCACAATTACAGACCGGTGCTGAGGGACAACCCCCCCCCCCCCGCCCCCCCCCGCCCCCCCCCCCCCCCCCTCCTACACTGCCAGCGGAACCCCACCCAAACCACACTTTGATCTCCAGCCAAATGCCCCCGCTCTCTCTCAGTCCTGCTGGTTTTGTGTCAGTCCAGACCACAAACCAGAGGGGCTCCAGAGTCCAGACCTGGCCTGACTCAAGAGCTGAACTAGAATGAGGCCTGGAAAAGTTTGGAAAAGAAGCTGATTTCTTAATGTTTCTCTGTCAACGTTACCTCGCTACTTGTTACTGAACTAAACGAAGCGGCAGAACGTCACAAACCTTCTTCTTAAGACCAGTTCTTTGTCCCCGTGATCCACAGTTCTCTCAGGTCTCAGAGACTCTCTGCAGACGGTCCGTGGAAGCAGTGCACCGACTGCAGAACCACATGTGGTAATTTCAAAGGCTCTGGGGTTCGATACTGTTCAGTCAGGTCAGCACAGCAGGGTTCAATTAGCCCACAAGGGGCCAAGGTGCATCACAGGCAACAGAATTGTTTTGTATTGCACCAGTGTGTGGGACTATTTTAGACCATGTTGTAGTGTGTGTGAGGTCTGAGGGCAAGGTTTGGTTTTTCAGCAAGAGTGATTGTTTTTAATGTACACCTGGATGAGGGACTGTAGACCTGGATGAGGGACTGTAGACCTGGATGAGGGACTGTAGACCTGGATGAGGGACTGTAGAGCTGGATGAGGGACTGTAGACCTGGATGAGGGACTGTAGACCTGGATGAGGGACTGTACACCTGGATGAGGGACTGTAGACCTGGATGAGGGACTGTAGACCTGGATGAGGGACTGTAGACCTGGATGAGGGACTGTAGACCTGGATGAGGGACTGTAGAGCTGGATGAGGGACTGTAGACCTGGATGAGGGACTGTAGACCTGGATGAGGGACTGTAGACCTGGATGAGGGACTGTAGACCTGGATGAGGGACTGTACACCTGGATGAGGGACTGTAGACCTGGATGAGGGACTGTAGACCTGGATGAGGGACTGTAGACCTGGATGAGGGACTGTAGACCTGGATGAGTGACTGTAGACCTGGATGAGGGATTGTAGAACTGGATGAGGGACTGTAGAGCTGGATGAGGGACTGTAGAGCTGGATGAGTGACTGTAGAGCTGGATGAGGGACTGTAGACCTGGATGAGGGACTGTAGAGCTGGATGAGGGACTGTAGACCTGGATGAGGGACTGTAGACCTGGATGAGTGACTGTAGACCTGGATGAGGGACTGTAGAACTGGATGAGGGACTGTAGAGCTGGATGAGGGACTGTAGACCTGGATGAGGGACTGTAGAGCTGGATGAGGGACTGTAGACCTGGATGAGGGACTGTAGACCTGGATGAGGGACTGTAGAGCTGGATGAGGGACTGTAGACCTGGATGAGTGACTGTAGACCTGGATGAGGGATTGTAGAACTGGATGAGGGACTGTAGACCTGGATGAGGGACTGTAGACCTGGATGAGGGATTGTAGAACTGGATGAGGGACTGTAGACCTGGATGAGGGATTGTAGAACTGGATGAGGGACTGTAGACCTGGATGAGGGACTGTAGAACTGGATGAGGGACTGT